>NC_133434.1:4607500-4782500 GCF_011762505.2 Arvicanthis niloticus
ACACAGAAAGCCACGCAGGCATAGGAGGTCTCAACACTCTCACAGGACCTCAGGACCTCTTACTACTTCCTGATTAGCAGCTGGCAGTCTTTGGAGGACCCTTCCCCATCCTGAACAGACTCCAAGGGCGTCACTGTACAGGTACCCCGGGGGGGGGGGGGGTTGATCTGTGAGGAAGCCAGACCTCAAAGAGGTTAGGCTGAGGTGCTCCCAGGCTCACAGCACTCAGAGCCCAGGTGCTTCTGGGTTTTCTCTATTTCCCCAGCTAGGAGAGCCCACCTGCACACAGGAATGCACCATGTCCGAAAGATAAAGCCGCTGGTGAGAGGGATGGAATGAGCAGCTGGGGCCACACCATTATTTATCTCTTCCTTCTTCAAATCAGAAGGATTTCCAGGCTCACGGGTAGAGGAAGGAAGGTGCTACAATCCTTTTCCCTCTCTAAGAAGTGCTGGCATAGGCAGTGTCCCCCAAAGAGCAGAAGCAGGAATCTGGCCTGGAGGCAGAGAGTAGAGGACATCTGCTAAGAATACCTTGGCTTCTGGGATCCCAACGATTACTCAAGGAGACACTTCAGTCCAGAGGGCTTGCCTACCCCACGACTACTTTGCAGGACAGACCAACGAGTCAAGGGGCCTCCCTAGGACAAGATGGGTCTGGAGAACACTTACCAGTGAAAGGTACCGTACACGGCAGGGTGCTCGCTCCTTCCTGACCCCCAAGGGGTTACGCACGAGCCACACCCAAACACGTATTTTCACATATTTCTTTTTATTAACACTATTTCCTTTATTAAAGCAGGGAAGAAAAATACAGTGGCTGATTTCTGACTCAGGCAGGAAACACCAGTGAATGACCTTGCACGTGTGATTTCCAAGAGGAAAAGGAGGTCTGTGTCAGAATGGGCTAGGATGCACGGGTATGTTTTCATGAGGCATATTATTTAAGGTAGCTTCTGATTGATGGACTTCAGTACTCTGACATCTGGACCCTGGTGGTCAGCCTTAGGTGAAGGAAGTATCTAAATAAAAGAATAGACCTTGGTGGCTAACTTTAGGGATGTAATCTATGGCTTACAAGGGAGAGAGGGTAAGGTCTGACACTGCCAAGCTTTCCATGCCCCAACCTGCCAAAGCCCTTCAAGTTGGAGATGGTTTCTTCACAAAGTACTTGTGGCTGAGTCACACACAAGCTAATGGGCTAAGATTCTTCCAGAAGCATTTCCCCTGCCACCAGAGACATCTTTGGGCATGTGCTACTAGAAGAAAAAGAGTAAGCAAAGCTGAATGAAGCCTCCCAGAAACAGAGGAAAGAGACTGACCCCCTTCTACCATGGAGAGTCCTAGAGCACCTCACACCCGGCCTCTGGGACTATCCCTTACCCAGAGGCGCACAGTTCCCACTGGAGAGCAACACACACACAGTCACAAAGCGTCAAGGAGCTCTGGCTCATGACAGCACCTCCTCAGCTCCTCCCTGACTTGCTTCCACCGCGGGCAAGCAGCTGAATCCTCTTTCTGCAAAGTCTCCTAAGATCTGTGCATGAGGCTGATGGGGAAGGTTTTAACAGGGACATGCACATACAAGGACTGTCCCAGAGCCTGCTTGATGGAGGACCCCAAGGAACGGCAGCAGAGCAGAGACAACAATGGGGCAGCTTAATGGAGAGGCAAAGTGAGAAAGGGGTTGGTTGGAGCCAGCGTGAGCTGCCCCACACTTGTGTCGCTCTGGGAGACAGTTTGCAGGTGAGGAAGATGCAGGTTTGAGGAAGGTCAGGCAAGCCCATGTAATTCCGAGCCTAGGAACATAGCACATCCTGCCTCCTGGGAAGAGCCAGGCCAGTGGGCAGGAACCTGCATCCACAGGAAGTCCCATGGCCAGCAGCCCAGAGAAGACAGGCTGGGAAAGAAGGGAGCGAAATTCACACAAATTACACAGGGTCAGGGAGTGGGGGGCCTGCCCTCAAAAGCCAATGCTGGTGGGCAGTGCTTCCTAGAATCCATGGAGCTACAGTGTGACCCTAGCAACAACCTGTAAGTCCTCTTTCCTTCCTGGACCCCCCAAGGGACGTCTGGTCCCTTTCCGCTCTCCCTCCACTCACACCCTCTGCCCCTCCTCCGGCCATGCTCTCCCTCCTGTCTACTGCACAGCACACTTCTTCCCCATTCCTCTGCGGCATCCGTGTATGCTAATGTAGCTCCACTTGGAACCCTGTTCTGTGCTGGCAACAGCAGTGGGCGCATGATCAATGGGACGCCTCCCGGTTCTCACACACCTAACACGGAGGAGCTGTGAGTCACAACTTCCAGGCAAGGAAAACTCTGTTCAGGGGCTAAGGAAGATGCCCACTGCTCCTGGCCGGAGGAACGAGAATCCGAACACTAGCGCATGTGAAGGCTGGATGTGACGGCTTGCAGATGGGTGTTTTTAAGCCAGATGATCCTGAAGGCTTCAGGTCCAGACACACCGCTGCCGCTTTGTGTCTTTTACTGGATGTTTTACTAGGAAGTTATAAGTACCTCAAATTTCAGGAACTGGACAGAGTAATTTGCTAAGAACCCAGATGCTGAAATCAGATAGCATGGTTTTCTTTTCTTCAAAAGACCTGTTATAAAGATTTGAGGTAATGTATGCAAAATGCCTACCACAATTCCTAGCGCCTAGGATGTACACAATAAATCCCAAACTGAGCATGCTGTCTTCCACACGAGCTTCCCCCTGCAGTGGTCAACAGCCTGCCCTCATTAATGACGGCTCCATTGTCCACTGTTCACTCTGGTAGGACCCGGGGGTCACCCCACAGTCCTCCCTCTCTGTATCACCATCAAGAGCCCTGTAACCCAACTGGGGCCTCCTCCTGAGTGGCGCCTTGTCCTTCCCTGCTTTGGATCCATGCTGGTTTCTGGTCCTGCTCCATTTGCACTTGTTAAATTTCATCACACTATCCGCGTCCTTAGAAACATCACAGATATTTACAGTCGGAAAAATGGCTCAGGAGACAAAAGCACCGGCCACATGAGCAAAAGGGCTGACCAGAGTTCAGATCCCTAGGATCTGAATTAAAAAGTAGCTGGTAGTAATCTATCTCAGTGCTCAGGAGAAAGAGGTTGGGAGCCTCCAGGCAAGCTGGCTAGCTACCCTAACTGAATCTACAGGCTCTCAGTTCAGTAAATGAAGTGGAGAATGATGGAGGTAGACATCCAACATCAACCTCTGGCCTCCACAAGTACACGAGGCTGCATCGGCGCACATGCACACCCACATAGATTCAAACATGTGTATACAGATGTGCGCATACACCAGACACCTATACACATGGCAGGAAAAGAAAATAAAAAGCATAGATTTATAAAATGTACATATGGGGCTGTCAAGACGGCTTATAGATAAGGGCACTTACTGCCAAGTCTGATGATCAAGTCTGATGATGTCTGAGTCTGATCCCCAAAAGATAAGTAATCCTCTGACCTCTGCCTGTACACTATGGTGCATGCGTGTGTGCACACATACATACATGATAAATAAAAATAAAATGTTAAAAATTTCATTAAGAAAATAAAAAGCGTAAGCCCCAGTTTTAGTCTTTGAAGGGCCAGACAGTAGACACAGAACAGTCTTCTGCTGCTATTTTTAAGAATGTCCTCCGGTGCCCATGAACTTCCAGTCTCCTGAACACAGTCCAGAGACCTTCTCCAGGCCACTCAGAGCCATCCCCACTCAGCCTGTCACTGGTGCCTACTCTCATCAATACAGAACCTCTGGACCTGTTCTTCCCTCTGCCTCGTTCACTTTGTCGACTTCTATATATCTCCTAGAACTCAGGAGAAGGATTCCATCTCTGTGACCCCAAGTCTGCCCTGGTCCCTCTCACGGCATCACCACTATGCTCACACAGCCCACCAGTGGGCTGTGTCATTATCACAGCTGTCCATCTGCATGTCTGTCTTCCCTGACAGTGTGTGGGCATTAGCAAGAGCTTGTCAGCTGGAGCCCCCTTAACGCCCTGCACAGCAGATACCCAATAATACAGAGATGGCTGCCAGTTACATTAGAAGCTCGTGTCAATCAGATCTGAAAGAAAGGAGTCCTGCTGATCTACTTTTGTTTACTGGGTAATGGTGCACAGTAAGGTAGTTACATGACTCATGTCAACTAGACGAGGGAGGGCCTCTCCTCTCAAATCCCAGATATGTACTAACAGCCCCACAGAACATATGTTCTAGAAAGTTCCTCTAGGATCCTACACAGGCGTTATCTAGGAATGTAGAGACACTCCCTTTCCACTCAGAAGACAGAACAAATGCCAGGATGTTTGTTTGTTTGTTTGTTTGTTTGTTTGTTTTGGGGGGGCCAGGATGGACAGATTCTGGTAGAATTCCTGCTTAGTATGAATGAGACCCTGTGTTTAATCTCCAATACCACATACACTGAGTATGGTAACATACATCTGTGACCCTAACATTTGGGGAAAGGGGCAGTGGGGGCAGAAAGATCTGAAGTTCAAGGTCATCTTCTGCTACACAGTGAGTGTGAGGCCAACCTGAGCTACATGAGACTTTGTGTGGTTGTTAGTTTTAAGTGTCAACTTGATACAACAACAACAAAAAAAATCACCTAGGAAGAAAGAGTGTCAATGAGGGCTTGCCTAAAGCAGGCTGTGGGCATGCCTGTCTGGCAGTTGTTTCTCAGCCTCTCGGGAGGTTGAATGACTCTTTCATAGGGGTCACATACCAGCTATTTACATTAAAATTCACAACAAGAGCAAAATCACAGTTATGAAGTAGCCGCCAATATTATGGCGGGGGCTCACCACAACATGAGGAGCATGAAAGGATCACAGCATTGGGAAGGTTGAGAACCACTGCTGTAGGGAATTTGTCTTAAGTGATTTCACCGATGTGGGAAGTCTCAGCCTGAATGTGGGCAGGGCCGTTCCCTGGTTTGGGACTCTGGACAGAATAAAGGCAGAGAAAGCTAGCCAAGCAGTAAGCATGCATGTGCTCACTCCTCTCTCACCTGCGGACGTTTTGTGCTGGGTTGTCTCGGCTCCTGACACTGTGACTTCCCCACAGTGATGAGCTGTGGGGAACTGAGTCTGGAATTGTGAGCTAAAATAACCCCACCCCAGGTAGCTTTATATCAGGATATTTTAATCACAGCAACTGAAATGAAACTAGGACAGCTTGCCTCGATTTTTTGAAAAAAAAAAAAAAAGAGGAGAAAATAAAAGACCACGAGCAAATGCTACTGGGAGGTGCCACCGGCTGGACTGCCCGGTCTTATTACCAGAAAGACGGCTGTCAGCACATGGTCTCCCAAGCGGAACAACACTCCTCAGGCAGTCTCCCATGTCCTCACTTCCCTCTGTTACAACTGATAGAACAGCACCCTCACACTTCTGAACTCAGGAGGAATGGCTGTGAGTGCCCCACATAAGAATATTCTCTACCATGTACCCTGAGTCTGGAAAGAGTATAAAATGGGTCCAAAGAGAACACCAGTAAGTGACAGTGAGGAGCCACTGAGGCCAGAGAGTGGGCAAGGAAGTGACTCATTGGTATGCATCAATCATATTTAACTGTGAGTAGCCACATGGGGCTAATTCCAGGCAGAGGCTCTGTTTGGCACTGGGCCTAAACCCATAGAACTGCCAGGATATCTGAGCTAAGCATCCTGTATCTGGCTCAGCCCGAGCACTCTGTCACCTTTGGATACACAGGTCTCTACTAAACACACACTGGGGACGACAGAAGACAGCCTGCTGTGGAAAGAACACAAGGGGGGTGAGAGACAGGAAGTGTTTGCTCAAGGACTTGCCTCCTGAGGGCTGGATTGCTACAGTAAAGACTAGTGGCTGGATCAAGGTCGTCTGACCCAACAGAAGGCTTTTACCCACTCACAGATCTTCAGTGCGGACACAGCCAGAGGCTGTACAGGGCTACTAGAGAGCAGATAAAAATTCCTCCAGTGAGACAGACTGCTCAGAGAACATCTGTAGCAAGCCCCAGTACCTCATAAAGGGCAAAAGATAACAAAGCCTGTCCTGACTGTCCTGAATAAAACGGCAACCAGCCCACACCAGGCAGCTCTACCCCACAGAGTCCGTCCACGCTCCTCTTTGTTGTCTCACAGTCACGCAGACTGTCCAGGCCCTCGGGTATCTGTGTACTATTTCTGGGATGACCCCAACAAGGTGCTTACAAAAAGACAAACCACTTCAGGAGCAACAGTTTATGAGACTTGGCAGTTAGTCACCTGGATGCTGAGGCTCTGGGACTCCAGGTAGGGTAGGGTGACGTTCCTGTAGTCATCTCCGGTCTCTCGGATCAGGCGGAGGTCCTGACGCATGTACTTTTGCAGGTGTTTCTCTGTGGCAGGGTACACCACGGTTGTTTTTATATCTACAATGACACAGCACAGTCAGACTAGAAAGTGAGACCATTAAATTCATGAGGTAAACCACATTCCTGGCAAGAAAAGGCTTTTACTCTTACTCTTTGGCCCCTCACTATAGCCACCCAACCTCCCTGTTGCAGGCACAGTGAGTGACCAAAGGTTTCTCACTTCTTATATGCAAATATCTAGGTATGTGGCTTTCTGGATGCAAAGCAGGAATCCTAGTGGCTCCTTTAAGTAGCTTAGTGGCTCAGTGTGGACTCTGGAGCCAGGCTGTCTGGGCTTAAGGCCCCTGCCTGTGCCTGCTTCTCCCTCAGTTGGGAATTTGGTCCAGTTACTTAACTTCTGTGTTACCATCTACCAGATGAAGACAGCAACAGTTCTTATGTCATATATTGGAAGATGAAGTGAGTCAGTTATCTGAGAAGCTCTTAGAACAATGTCTGCTGCTTATAAACACTTCAGAAATGCTGGATGGGGTGCTTGTGGGATGGCTCGGGGGTAAAGGCACACGCTAACTTGAATTTAAACTCACACGGTAGATGGAGAAAACCAACTCTTGCAAGCTGGTCTCTGACCTCTATATGAACTGTGGTAACACAATTAATTAAGCAAGCATGTTAGATGTTGAATCCAGGTTTCTCAGGTGGCACCATCAATTACTCTGGCTCTATGGTGTAGTGTAGTGTATCATGTCTACTTCTCCAGTAGCCTAGTCTCAGATATTAGTGTCCCCTTCCTCTGTAATAACCAAATATGTGTAGACATTTCCAAAATGTCCTTTGGAATTTTTGTTTGTTTGTTTTTGTTTTTCGAGACAGGGTTTCTCTGTGTAGCCCTGGCTGTCCTGGAACTCACTCTGTAGACCAGGCTGGCCTTGAACTCAGAAATCCGCCTGACTCTGCCTCCCAAGTGCTGGGATTAAAGGCGTGCGCCACCACCGCCTGGCCTCCTTTGGAATTTTTAAAGAGACTGAATTTTAAAGTGTTTGAATTTGTAAAGACTGTGGGGTTTTTAAGTTTGTAAAATAATTTATATTGCAGTGTTATTAATCTGTGATCTTGAGGACAAACAAGAAAGGAAAGGTTATAGCTTAACAGTGATAGGTGTGTGTGTGTGTCTGTGTGTGAGAGAGAGAGAGAGAGAGAGAGAGAGAGAGAGAGAGAGAGAGAGAGAGAGAGAGGTGACAAGGAGTCAATTGTGCTAGATAGTTTTCTCTGGACTTTACACAAGCTAGAGTTAACTGAAAGAAGGGAACCTTAACTGAGACAAAGCCTCCATAAGATCCAGCTACAGGGCATTTTCTTAATTAGTGATTGATGGGGGAGGGTCAAGGTGATGCGGGCCCTTGGCTGGTGGTCCTGGGTTTCCGAAGAAAGCAGACTGAGCAAACCACAGGGCACAAGCCCGTAAGCAGCACCCCTTCATAGCCTTTCCATCAGTTCCTGCCTTTAAGTTCCTGCCCTATTTGAGTTCCTGTCCTGACTTCCTTCAATGATGAATACTGCTGTGGAAGTATAAGACAAATACATCTTTTTCTCCCCAACTTGTTTTTGGTGATGGTGTTTCAACACAGTGATAGCAACCCTAACTAGGGTACAGTGTTTGTCTATTTGTGTGTCTGTCTGGTTAGCTGATACAGTTTCACTTTGTAGCCCCCAGCTGGCCTAGAAATCACTATACAGATCAGGCTGGAGTTGAACTTGTGGAGATCCTGCCTTTTGTCTCCCAAGTGCTGGAATTATAGCTAAGAATACCAGTTTTAATCAGCAAGAAATCCTGAGCCCAGGGTGAGGGCACAAACTTTTAATCCAAGCACTTGGGAGACAGGTGGATCTCTTGTGAGTTTGAGGCCAGCCTGGTGTACAGAGTGAGTTCCAGGGCAAGCCTGGACTGTTACACAAAGAGAGAGGTCTCTTGTCTGGAGAGGTTGGTGAGAAATCCTGTAATTTTCGTGCGCAGACTACATTAGAAGGCTCTGGTCTAGCACCACCTGGCTACGGTTAAGTCTTTTCAACTATTGTCAATAACACGTGGCACAGCTGGTGCCTCAACAGAGATTACTGGGGGAGGGAAGGACGGTGGCCTGATATTGCAAAATTAGCTGGATGTTTCTAAAGAGCCCTACATGACCCCTCTTGTGGGACTTAGGTACGATCTTCCAGGGAATAGTATTTCTTCCTTGTATCAGCACCCAGCTACGAACCAGCAGCCTGCACTTTCAGACTGGGTCTGAGAATGTGGATGGTTCTATTGTACTTTTGTGAATGAGAAGGAGAGTGGCAGGAATTCAGAACTCATCCAGTGTGATGCTGAAGACACAGCAGAGGCAAGACTGGAATGGAACAAAGGCCACTTTAGCTTGAAGTCGGTGGTCTTTTAAGATGTTGGCCCAGTTCTTCTAAAGCTCAGTTGACACATGCAGGTGACACACCAAGCACATGACTTCCAGTGGGCATAAAGCATCCCATTCCATCACCTCTGAGACAGGGTGGCATGGTGGGGAAACCAGAGTTCGGAATCAGAGTAGCCAAATAGTTCACCTTTTCCGCTAGGTGACCCTGAGCATATGACCTCCTCGAGGCTCATATTCATCGACTGTTAAAAAGGGTGAACACAAAAGCTGCCTCTCCGCTGTTGTTAGCATTAAGTAAAGCATGTCATCTGGATCACCAGAAGAGTTAGTCTAATTCTCTGACATCTGTAGTGCAAGGCAGAGCATGAAAGTAGAGGCTTGGGCCAAGTAGCCTAGGTATAACCCCTGAGTCTGCATCCACAGGCTGTGTGATCAAGGACAAGTGGCCAACCCTCTCTGTTGCTTAACTAACCTCAGCCACATAACTGAAGATGATAATGGCACTATCCTGGCACTGCTGGTACGAGAACTACACCAGCCAATGAGTGAAAGACATTCAGGAACTTTCTCTCACACACAGAAGCACAGCGCTGACACCAGTGTCTGTGTCTCCTTGTTTCCGTGGTGCTGTCAGCTGCCTGAATTGGAGAGAGATGGGCCTTGGCAAGGGAACTCTCTCGGAGTTGGGGGGAGAGATCCTGGAACCAAGATGAGGTTGACACTAGAAAACAGCCTGATTCAGCAGGCAGGGGACACACAGCCCTGGGCGGATAGCCTGGGGCTCTTGGTGGTTCCAGAGAGCGAGCCCCAGTCTGCCCAGGCTTGTCAAGGATCTGGCCCAGCCACCCAGGTTGCAGGGAGACAGGAATCTCACCAAGCCAGCCCTCACCTGTCCTCCACCCACCTCAGCATGGAGAAACTCCAGAGACTTTACCCTTCCTTCCCCAGAAGCTGCTGGAACCCCACAGGTGGGAGCCCGCGTGCTAGTGTGAGGCTGTGGCCTAGTCAGTTCCTTCACCCCATTTCCTGCTGCCTCTGCCGCATCCACTATTGGGGGCACCTAGGGCTGCCCTGACAAGTACCTCTCTCTATCGGCCAGATCCCCACAGCAGAGATCCTGGACGGTTCTTCGCCGCCCCTGGGTTCAGGCCAGCTTGGCAGTTCTACGATCCTCCTTTGTCTCCTCTCCCCTTACCGCTGACTTACCACACAGTTTTCCTGTCCACCTCCCCATGAGAACAAAAAGTTCAAGGTCACATTTGACTTGTTTATTTTACTCTTCTTCCCTGGCACCTCACACGGTAGGTGCTCGGTAATTATTGCACAAGCGAATGCATGAATTTGGCTCGCTCTTTCTTTCTTCCTTTCTTCCTTCCTTTCTCTCTTTCTTTCTTTCTTTCTTTTTTTGACTTTAAATCTTGAAAGAACATTTGTGTCCCAAATGGAATAAGTTCTCTTTGATTACAAAAAAAAAAATAATAATAATAATATTTCTTTTGCAATGCTGCTTTCAACTGGCAGCCTCCAACCCACCTCCAGAGTCTCACCTGCCGTTCAACCTCAGGAATGTGGTCAAAAGCTAATGACTGATAAACACACAAACATCTGTTAAGAATATGCTGGGGAACAGGAGACATTTGTGCAAGCTCCGTTTCTCTCACTGGTCGCTCGACAGTTACACGGGACCGATGCCCTCTCCCCAACCTCACTGCTGATGCAGGCTCCAAATCGATCACAAGGAAACCCCAGCACACGGAGTCCCAGAAGCATTCCCCACGAGTGCCTTTAATACTCTGCCAAAGAGGTCGGCTTTAAGGACGTACTGGTGCATGCCTGCAGGCCATCATCTGGGAGGCTGAGCCCAGGGTTTGGAGGCCAGTGTAAGCAATATACGGAGACCCTGTCTCAATAAGCAAAACAAAACCCAGATGTTAAAGCTAGAAAAGAGAAAGAAAGGCTGAGGAATTGCTCCAGAAGAGAGTAAAGGGATGCACCTGAGGGGGTCGCAGTGGATCCTGGATGGGACAAGAGTCCTGCTTTCCACTGGACTCGGAGTAGGCACAGTCAATAGTGGACTACCTATAACTCTGGCTTCAGTGCGATCTGACACTTCTGGCTTCTGGAGGCATCTGCATCCACATATATAGTCTTTCGAGACAGGGTTTCTCTGTGTAGCCCTGGCTGTCCTGGAACTCACTCTGTAGACCAGGCTGGCCTCGAACTCAGAAATCCACCTGCCTCTGCCTCCCAAGTGCTGGGATTAAAGGTGTGTACCACCACTGCCTGGCAAAATATTTCTTAAAATAATAAAAAAATAAAAATTTAAAATGGGAGATTTTCTAGAATGAACAGTTCAGTCCACTTCCATACTTGTCTCCTGAGCAGCATCACCATATCTAAACAGAGGGGGAGGCGAAGCAAAAGGAGACGGAAGTCTTTGCTTGTCTTCACTACTTTCCTGTAGAATGCTTTTGTTATTGATGTCCTTTTACTGTTTTCAAAGTAAGAGCTTAACAAAACAGAGTGAGTGTCCATACCCTCCAGAACCTTGGCTTGCGTTCCTAACAAACCCACTAGACTGCGTGTTAAGCCGGCGAGTGTAGCTCATTGGCTTCTCACCAGCCACATGACTGGGTGATGATCCCATTCTACACAGGAGACAGATACGAAAGCCCGAGTGGTCCTGAGGCTCCTGCCACCACAGGGGCAGCCTTAACTAGCCAATGGGCAAAACTTCTTGGGATGCCTCTCTGGCAAATGCCACCAAGTAAGCTGGCTTGAGGGAGCGCCTGCTCTGCTTGGCATGATCAATACCCTGCAGCAACTCTTCCACCCAAAACCTTCCCTGTTTGTGTAGCTTGAGAAGCAACAAGGAATTCCCCAGCCACACCTGCCTGCTGGCATCCTTTAAAAGACCACACCTTGAACCCCCCAAACCCACCCCTTGAATGTTTACAATGTAATAAACGGTTCCATGGTACTCTTCCCAAAGACTCCTGCCTGACATTTCTTAAATTTTGTGGGGTTTTTTTGTTGTTTTTAAATTTTGAACTCAAGCTGAATTTACAGAGGCTGAATGGAGTCAGGTGTTACTTGCTTTGCAATTTCTCACTCCTCCCTGCCCTCACCCGGGTCTCCAGCCCCACAGAGGCACCACTGGGACCCCACTGGCCACTTTTTTGGCTTTTCTCATTCTTACTTGACTTCTGAGGTTCGCTATGACTGCACTGGCCGCTCTGGAAGATAGGATTTATCTCCGGCTGGTCCTCTCCGAGTGCCCGCGCACACACAAATGCACGTCTGGCAGCATGCTTCCCAGAGGCCCCTTCCCTTAGCTACAACACAGGTTTTGATAAACTGATTTTTTTTCTAGTGTTCAAAATTAGTGATTACTTTTTTTATATCATTAATTTTCTGTTAAGATCATCTCATCAAGAGTTTGGTCGAGAGTCAACGGTCAGTAAACACACAAACATGTTAAAAATACGTCTGGGAACAGGAGATGCATATGCATATCTCCCATACGCCACTCAATGATTATTTATAAAAACTATATCGGGCCTCAGCCTCACTGCTAAGGAAATCCTCACCTCAATTACAAGGAAAGCCCAGCACATGGAAACCCAGGGCCATCTCAGAACCCACTTTCCTGTTTACATAAATCTTCAGACATATTGTAACTCATCAGGCACATGAGCAATGGGTATGCCTTCCTGGTGCCTCTGCCTTCCCCTTTCACCGCAACTGGGCAACTGGACAGGTGGTCTTCCGCCATTGTGATTATTTCCTTTTTTGCTGAAGCAGCGGTCTTTAAACGTCAAGTGGGCATTACTTTTGAAACTGCTTCTTAGAATTTTCATTAGAAAAAAACCATACAAATACTTTCAATTCTCTACAGTAACTTACCTAGTAAATCAGTGGGCAGAATTTAAAAGCACATATAAAGGAATACTATTCAGCCATTAAAAAGATAAAAGGGGGAGGGGCCTGGAGACAGCTCAGCAATTAAGAGTGCATTCTGTTCTTGCAGAGGACCAGTTTGGTTCTCAGCACCCGTATCAGTCAACTCACAAGGACTTGACGCCTTCATCTCAACTCGCCAGAAAATGTTCATGTGCACAACCCTCCCTCCCCACGTACATATATTCACATAGTTTAAAAATAAAATTAAGAGTGTGTAGGATGGCCCTGTGAATAAGGGTACACAATGACCTTCCACCTGGAGTGTCATTCCTGGGACCCACGTGGTAGAAGGAAAAAACCAGCCAAAAGTTGTCTCTGACTTCCATGACGCGTTCTGGCAGTCCACAGCCACACATAGACAGACTGTGCACAAAATATTTTAATGTAATAAAAATTAAAAAACAAAAACAAATCTTAAGGGCTGGGTGTGGTGTTACACAACTTTAATCCTGGCACTGGAGAGGCAAAGGCAGGCAGATCTCTGAGTTTGTGGCCAGACTGGTCTACATAGGAATTTCCAGGCCAGCCAAGATTACATAATAATACCCTGGAGGGACTGGGGGTGTAAAACAGGCCCATGTGTGACTCTGCACTTGTGTACTTATCAAACATGCAAAAGACTGGGGATTCAATCCCCAGCAATACCACACACACACACACACAGAGTAGCGCATGCCTGTACTCTCTGAGCCTCTGGAGGCTAAGGTAGGAGGATCATCATGAGTTCGAGACCAGTCTGGCTGCCATAGCAAGACCCTGTTTCAACTGGAGAACATCTCTGTTGCCAACCTCCTAGCAATGGTCCCTTCGTACGTTCCTTGGTTTTTGCAGTTACTCCAGGTCATGTACCCACATCTGACGATCTGGAAATAGCAGCCTTGGGAATCTAGGCTTTTCTTAAAAGTCATTAAAGTGGAAGGATACAGGACTATCCTCTGAGCCAAATCGCTATCATCTTTCGAAGTTTGGCTGGGCCTACTTGCCAAAGATCATCATAGCTGGGCTTTGCTGTCGAGTTCTGTCCTGGAAGGAGGGCGCAGGGAGTCATGGGATTCTTACCTAAGTGTCCAGCCACCCTTCCCACCACTTGTAAGTATGCAGTTCTGTCCTACTTGTGTATGGCCTTGGAGTGCATGGGAAAGCTAGAAGATACAGATGGAAAGGAAATGTGGAAGGATCTCCATCTGCATAGCTAAGAGAGTGTGACTGTTCATGCTGAGTGGTCCTTCTAGTGAGACTACTTTAAAGTCAGTCACCCACACTCCTGACTGTAATCCCTCACTGTCTGTCTGCTCTGTAAGGAAGCACAATAAACTCACTGGTTCCCCAGGGTTCACTCTGGTGGAACTGCAACATAGCTTGTTGTTGGGACTGCATGGAAGAGTAGACTCTGTTTATGTCTCTCCAAGGGAGGGAGGAGGAGGAGGAGAAAGGATGAATAAGAGTGAATGTGATATATATATATATATATATATATATATATGCTGGATAGTTTTATGTCAACTTGACACAAACTAGAGTTATCTGTAAAAAGGAAACCTCAATTAAGAAATGGTCTCCATAAGATCTAGCTATGGGATATTTCCCTAATTAGTGATTGATGAGGGCAGGCCCAGGTGGTGATGGTCCTGGGTTGTCTAAGAAAGCAGGCTGAGAAAGCCATGGGGAGCAAGCCAGTAAGCAACATCTCTTCATGGCCTCTACAGTCAGCTCCTGGTTCCTGCCCTGTTTGATTTCCTGTCCTGACTTCCTTCGATGATGAACAATACTGTGAAAGTGTAAGCTGAAGAAATCCTTTTCTCCCCAACCTGTTTTTGGTCATGGTGTTTTTATCACAGCACTAGAAACCCTACCTAAGACAATACATTCCCTTCTGGCAATGGACAAAGAGATACCTTGTTGTTGGTGGTGTTCTTACATCAGTCAGGGGCAGAGCAGATGGCAGTCCTTTGTTTATCCTAGCTTGATTCCTGGCTTGGCAGCCAAAGCTGTTTTATGTCTAAGGACTCATAAAAAAAATCAAATCAAATCAAATCCAGGTACAGCAGCATGGGAGGAGGAATACAGAGACCTGTGGACTACCATGCTACCCAAAAACCTGCTCTCCGGCACACAGCACAGGCAGGCCACAAGGTACCTCCTTGCTTCCACATCAGCAGAGTCGGAGGATGCCACCCAGGATCCAGCCTCATGGCCAACCTGCAGCAGGAGCCACCATAATGAGCAAGTATGTGGTGGTCAGATGGGAGAGGCCAACCTGCAGCAGGAGCCACCATAATGTGTGAGTGTGGTGGTCAGATGGGAGAGGCCAACCTGCAGCAGGAGCCACCATAATGTGCGAGTGTGTGGTGGTCAGATGGGAGAGGCCAACCTGCAGCAGGAGCCACCATAATGTGCGAGTGTGTGGTGGTCAGATGGGAGAGGCCAACCTGCAGCAGGAGCCACCATAATATGCGAGTGTGTGGTGGTCAGATGGGAGAGGCAGAGAAGTGAAACAGCTTAAGCATTGTGAAGAGAGGTGGAACTGGAGACTTGAGGATGAGAGGAGGAGCCTGCTGAGAGTGGCCAGCCCTGCCACCTGGGGCCATACTGGGTCTGTGGTTGTGGCAGCCACTGCCAGGGACCACATGGATGTCCCAGAGCTGTGTACTGGCTCCTCAATGGCTGCAGCACTCAGGAGAGCAGGCCCTGAACCTTGACCAGACAACACAGTGGAGCTGGCTGCGGTGAAAGGGGTGTGAGTGAGTCTGCCCAGAGGCCGTGAGTGTGGGAGAGCTGACCCCACCACTTGTCTCCTGTGGGTGGCATGGGCACAGAAGTGATGACCCCACCCATCACCACTTCTGGCAGTCACAGTCTGGAAAGCTGCCCATAGGGCCATAAGCTGGGGAGAGCTTGCCCTGCCCTTTACCAGAAGCAGTACTCAGGAGAGCTGACCCTGAACTTCACCTGGGCAGCACAGTAGTGCTGGCCCTGGTCAAGGGGGTGCAGATGAGCTAGCCCCAGGGTCATGAGATCAAGTGAGCTGGCCCCACCACTTGTCTGCTATGAGGTGGCTTGGGTGCAGGGGTAATGCCCTCCCCCTTGCTCCCTCACCACCTTCGGCAGTCAGGAGAGCTGGCTTTGGGGACATGAGAGCTGGAGAGCTAGCCCTGTAGCACTCAGAAGAGTGGGTCCTGCACCTTGCCTGCACAACACACTGTAGATGGCCCTTATGGAGAAGACACAGGTTAGCCAGCCCCAAGGATCTGAGAGTGGGAGAGCTGGCCCAGCCCTTCCAAGGCTGCTGCACTTGGGGAAGTGGGTCCTCTGCCTTGACTAGGCACAGTGGAGCTGGCTCTGGAGTTATGGGTGCAGGTGAGCTGGTCCCGAGGGTATGAGAGCAGGAGAGCTGACCCTGATTCCTGATGACGGTGCCATTGGGTGGCCTAACCAGAGCAGTGCTGGAGAGCTCGCCCAGGTGGTATGGAAAAAAAAAAAAAAAAAAAACTAAGAAGGCTGACCAGCTCAGCTATTACCCAGTCCCAGTTCCAGGGCTCTGAGATGACCCACCCGCAAATCTAAATCATCTGCAATCAACTGGGACATGTAAAAGGGACAGTCCTGCTGATCCAAAGCTGTGGGATATGGAAAACAACAGGATAACTGGGAGGAGCCCAGAGCCAGAGTCATTGCAATGAACATTTTGCAAGTGAAGATGAATGGACAGAGGGAAACACTGCGGGACACGCTGTGACAGATTACATCTTCCATGATGAGATGTTTTCTATGCCTTGTTTTTTGGTTTTTGTTTGTGTGTTATTTTTATTGGAGGGGGGTCATTAAAGGCGAAGGGCGGATATGAAGGATTGGCAAGATGAGCAAGACTGGGGTGCATGATGTAAAACTGACAAAGAATAAACAGTGAAGAAGAACAACAAAAGAATACATTGTAAACACGTGTGGGAATGCCCTAAAGAAACCCATTATTTTGCCTAATTAACATAAGTTAATACAACTGGTTTTTATTGTTGTTGCTGTTGTTTTTGGAAACATTCTCACTGTATAGCTCTAGATGGTCTGGAACCCACTTTGTAGACCAGGCTAGCCTTGAACTCAGATCCACCTGCCTCTGGTTAGCATTAAAGGCGTGCACTAGCACGCCAGGTACGAAACAAATTTTAGCACCAAAGTTTACATCACATATATGCTGTATCTACCATTAAAATGATTCATGTTTTGAAAAATACATGGAGCCAGAGACATATATAATGTTAAAATAATAAATTATTACTATTTATTATTATTATTATTATTATTATTATTATTATTATTATTATTATTTTGAGAAAAGAATCTTGCTATGCATCCTTGGCCATGCTGGCCTCAATCTTGCAGCGTTTCTCTTGCCTCATTCATCCAAGTATTTGGGACACAGGCATGTGACACCACATCTGGTATCACATCTGGTATCTTCTTATTGTTCTGCTATAGTGGAGAATGGCCCCAGACTCTCATGCATTCCAGACAAGAATATCACTGAGTTACACCTCTAGCCCAACTCAATGTTTTTAAAGCTGATTTCTCTTAGTCAATGGAAGAAGACATTGTATTTTGAACAGCTTCCCAAATAAAAGGATTAAAACGCCTCCTGTTACGATTGTTAAAAAGTACAGAATCACCACATTTGTAAACTGGGAAATCTCAGCTTATGTTTCTTTTCCTGTATATAAAGCTGGGTATCTTCATCAGCATGTGGAATGCAAACAGGGAACATTAGCCGGCCAAAAAACTCACCAAGTTTCTATATGCAGCACAGCCACCTGACTTGTGAGGCCTGGGGTAGAGCCAGGGAACCTGTATATCTAACAAATTCCCAGGCGGCCTGATCCTGCTGGCCCAGGGACCACACAGAAGGATAACTGGGCAAAAGCTCAAGCTCAAGTTGCTTTCACAGTGATGGTGCAAGGAGTTAAGTCTGCAACTTGGAGCATTTCAAAGTGTCTTTATTCTAATGTCACACTTCAGAATTTGCCTAAAGAATTCCATTCCAGGATTGGGGGGGGGGGGGGGTAGGAACATGGCTCAGAGGGCAAGGGTGCTTGCTGCCAAATCTGATGACCTGAGTTTGATTCCCAGAATCTACATGATGGAAATCGAGACTGGACTGTGACTTCTACATGTATACTGTGGCATAACAGAACCGTTCCTACACACAGAATAAAAAAAAAGTTATGATAATAATAAAGTAAATTTGGGGGAGCTGGAGAGATAGCTCAGTGGTTAAGAGCATATACTGTTCTAGCAGGGGACCAGAGTTAGATTCCCTGCATCCATGTTGGGCAGCTTACAACCACCTCTAACTCCAGCTTCAGGGGATGCCGTATCTCTGTCAGCACCTGAGTACATGTGCACACACACACACACACACACAATTTTCTTTTAAAATTTAAACTTTAAAAAGTTTTTAAATATCTTGCCTATAGCTTTAGCAGAAGACTTTTGCTTTACCAGAGGCCATACCAGCACTAGGGACCCCAAGTAAGACACCACCAACCTAACCCCAACAGTACCATCTACATCCCCCCCCACACCCCCAGCCCTACCCCCATATTCTGGCCAGCTCACCACTCAGGCAGGAGACTCCTACTTTACTGGAGGCCACATGAAGAAACCCAGATGGCTAGAGGCCAGTGTAAAAAAACAATCAAGAACAGCCAGGGCAGTATGATACCACTGTAGCCCAGCTAACCTCCTACAGCAAGCCCTGGATACTCCAACACAGCTAACGCACAAGATAATGACTTTAAATCCAATCTCATGAAGACGATAGAGGTCCTTATAAAAAAGAAAAAAAGAAAAGAAATGAATAAATCCCTTTAAAAATCCAGGAAAATACAAACAAGCAGATGAAGGAAATGAATAAAACTGTTCAAGATCTGAAAATGAAAAGAGAAGCAACGAAGAAAACATAAACTGTATCTAAGAAATAGAGACATTTTCAGCCATGATAAAAGCCATGTTTTGGTGACAAAATCCTCTTATTATTATGACTGCTAGTTGCTCCTTATCTAATCATTAAGATGGATCAAATAGGACTTGGTCTTTTAGCAAGTGCTGGCATTTTTTTTTTTTTAAATTTCATTTGCTGCACACAATAAAAAGGGAGTCTGTGAGTCCTTAAAAAAGAAGACATAAACTGAGGAAACCCTGGAGCTGGAAAATCCAGGGAAATGAACAGGAACTACAGACGCAAACATCACCAACAGAATACAAGAGACGGAAGAGAAAGTTTCAGGTGTAGAAGAAACAATAGAAGAGTCTTTGGTCAAAGAAAATGTTAAATCTAAAAAATTCCTAACACAAAACATTCAGAAAATCTGAAACGCTGTGAAAAGACCAAACTGAAGAATAATAAGAACAGAAGAAGAGTCATAGCTCAGAGGCTTAGAAAATATTTTCAACAAAATCATAAAAATTTTTTCCTAACCTAAAGAAGGAAATGACTATTAACATACAAAAAGTTTACATAACACCACATACATTAGACCAAAAAAAAGGGAATTTTCCCCACCACACAGTAATCAAAACACTAAATGTACAGAACAAAAATAAACAATATTAAAAGTTGCAAGAGGCCGGGCGATGGTGGCGCACGCCTTTAATCCCAACACTTGGGAGGCAGAGGCAGGCGGATTTCTGAGTTCGAGGCCAGCCTGGTCTACAGAGTGAGTTCCAGGACAGCCAGGGCTATACAGAGAAACCCTGTCTCGAAAAACCAAAAAAATAAAAAATAAAAATAAAAGTTGCAAGAGAAGAAGGCCAAGTAGCATGTAGAGGCAGACCTGTTAGAATTACACCCAACTTCTCAACAGAGACTCTAAAAGCCAGAAGAACCTGGGCAGATGTCTTAGAGACTCAAAGACACCCCAGATGCCAACCAAGATAACTATACTCAGCAAAATTTTCAATCACCAAAGACGGAGATAACACAGTTTCTGTCCACAAATCCAGCCCTACTGAAAACTCCAACTCAACAAGGTTAACTACACCCAATAAAACAAAGAAAGTAAAGAATTTCACGTCAGCAAAACCAAAAGGGAAGCACACACACATACACACACCCACGCCCACGCACACACACATACCACCACCACCACCACCACCACCGCTGCTGCCAACATCAAAATAGCAGGAATTAACAACCATTGGTCATTAAAATCCCTCAATCATCAATGGACTCGGTTCTTTAATAAAAATACACAGGCTTACAGAATGAATGCAAAGACAGAATCCATCATTTTGTTGCATACAAAAACACACATCAATATCAAAGACAGACATTATTACCTCTGCTAAAAGGGCTGGAAAAAAAATTTCCAGGCAAATAGACCCAAGAGGCAAGCTGTTATAAAGCCATTCTAATATCTAATAAGGTAGATTTCCAACCGAACTCAACCAAAGGAGATGGTAAAGGACGCTTCATACTCATCAAAGAAAAAATCCTCCAAAATGACTTCTCACTTCTGAACATTATGGTCCAAGTGCAAGGACACCCACATTTATAAAAGAAACATTACTGAAACTCAACCCACACACGAAATCCTGCACATTAATAGTGGGAGACTTTACCACCCCACTCTTACCAATGGACAGGCCATCCGGACAGAAACTAAACAGAGAAATAATGGAACTTACAGACATTACAACTAAAATGGACCTAACAGATATCTACAGAACATTTCACCCAAACACGAAGGACTGTACCTTCTTCTCAGTACCTCACCGAACCTTCTCCAAGATTGACCACATACTCTGTCACAAAGCAAGTCTCAAAAGATACACGAAGACTGAAATAACCCTCTGTATTTTATCAGGTCGTCATGTATTAAAGCTGGGTTTCAACAACAACAGAAACAATAGAAAGTCTACAAACTCAGGGAAACTGAACTCTCTACTGAATGACCATTTGGTCAAAGGATAAATAAGAAAGAAATTAAAGACTACCTAGAATTCAATAAAAATGAATGCGCAAAAAACTCAAAGCTACTGGACACAATGAAAGCAGTGCGAAGAGAAAAGTTCATAGAACTAAGAGCCCTCATAAAGAAATTAGAGAGAGAAATACTAACAACTTAACAGCTCACCTGAAAGCTCCAGGACAAAAAGAAGCAAACGCACCCAAGAGGAGCAGATGGCACAAACTAATCAAACCAAGACCTGAAATCAATAAAATAGAAACAAAGCAGAATCAATGAAACAAAGAGTTGGTTCTTTGAGAAAGTAAACAAGATAGACAAACCTTATCCAAACTAACTAAAAGTCAGAGAGAAAATATCCGAATTCACAAAATCAGAAAAGAAAAGAGGTACATAACAACGAATAACTAGGAAATTCAAAGATTCATTGGGTCACACTTCAAAAACTTATACTTGACAAAATTGGAAAGACTTAAAGTAGTGAGCAAATTTCTTGACAGAAAAATTTCTTATTTATCTTATCTTATTTATACTTGATAGATACTTATCTTATTTATACTTGATAGATAAATGTCTTATTTATCCTTTGACCACTTACCAAAATTAAATCAAGATCAGATAAACAATTGAATAGATCTATAACTCCCAAGGAAACAGAAACAGTCACTAAAACCCTCCCAACCCAAAAAAGCCCAGGGCCAGATGGTTTTAGCTCAGAATTCTACCACATTTCCAAAGAGCTGATACCAATACTCCTCAAATCACTCCACAAAATAGAAACAGAAGAAACATTGTTAAATTCATTTTATGAAGCCACAGTCACCCTGAAACCCAAACCATACAAAGACTCAACAAAGAAAATAAACTACAGACCAATTTCTCTCTGAACATTGACACAAAAACACTCAATAAAAATACTTGCAAATCAAATCCAAGAACACATCAAAAAGATCATCTACCTTGATGAGGTAGCCTTCATCCCACAGATGGAGGGATGGTTCAACATATGAAATTATCGGTGCAATCCACCATATAAACAAACTGAAAGAAGAAAAAAAAAAAACACATGATCATCTCGTTAAATGCTGAAAAGGTCTTTAACAAAATCCGACATCCCTTTAATAAAAAATCCTGCAGAGATCAGAGATACAGGGGACTTACCTAAACAAAAATAAAGGCAATATTCAGCAAGTCAATAGCCAATATAAAATTAAATGAAAAGATCTTTCAAGATTTGTAAAGAATTATGTCAGAATACTAACAGGAATTGCATTGAATCTGTCTATTGTTTTGGGTAAAATGAGAATTTTTATTATGTTAATCCTACTGATCCAAGAGCATGGGAGATCTTTCCATCTTCTGATAGCTTCTCCAGTTTCTTTCTTTCTTTCTTTCTTTTTTTTTTTTTTTTTTTTGGTTTTTCGAGACAGGGTTTCTCTGTGTAGCCCTGGCTGTCCTGGAACTCACTCTGTAGACCAGGCTAGCCTCGAGCTCAGAAATCCGCCTGTCTCTGCCTCCCAAGTGCTGGGATTAAAGGCATGCGCCACCACCGCCCGGCTCCAGTGGCTGTGAAGAGACACCATGACATGAGCAAGGCAACTTTTATAAAGGACAATACTTAACTGGAGCTGGCTTACAGTTTCAGAGCTCAGTTCATTATCATCATAGTGGGAAGCATGGCAGCATCCAGGCAGACATGGTTCTGGAGAAGGAGCTGAGAGTTCCGAATCTTTTTTATTTTGTTTTTTTGAGACAGGGTTTCTCTGTGTAACCCTGATTGTCCTGGAACTCACTCTGCAGACCAGGCTGGCCTCGAACTCAGAAATCCACCTGCCTCTGCCTCCCAAGTGCTGGGATTAAAGGCGTGCGCCACCACTGCCCAGCAAGAGAGTTCCAAATCTTGATCCAACTGCAGTCGGGAGAGACTGTCTCACAGGAGCAAGGAGACACAGTGACACACTTCCTCCAACAAGGCCCCACCTCCTAGTAGTTCCACTCCCTGGATCAAGCATATTCAAACCACCACAGGTTCATCAAATCAAAGACCCAGACACGAATCTACACACTTATGGACACTTGATTTTCGACAAAGAAGCCAAAATTATACAATGGGAAAAACAAAACGTTCTCAACAAATGGTGCTGGCTTAGCTGGATGTCAGCATGTAGAAAAATACAAATAGATTCAAATCTACCACCCTGCACAAAGCCTAAGTCCAGATGGATCAAAGGCCTCAACATAAAACCAGATACATGGAACCTGATAGACGAGAAAGTAGGGGAGAAACATGTTGGCACAGGAGACAACTTCCTGAACAGAACACCAATAGCGCAGACACTAAGATCAACAATTAATAAATGGGACCTCATGAAACAGGAAATCTTCTGTAAGGGAAAGGACATTGTCAATAGGAAAAATGGCAGCCTAGAGAATGAGAAAAGATCTTCACCAACCCCACATCTAACAGAGGGCTAACTTCTAATTTATATAAAGAAATCAAGAAACTAGACATCAGCAAATAATCCAGTTTTAAAATGGGGTATAGATCTAAACAGAATTCTCAACAGAGAAATCTCAAATAACCAAGAAGCACTTAAAGAAATGTTCAACATTCTTAGCTGTCAGAGAAATGAAAACCAAAACAACTCTGAGATTCCATCTTACACCTGTCAGAATTGCGAAGATCAAAAACACAAGTGACAGCTCATGCTGGCAAGAATGCGGGGCAAGACAAACATTCCTCCATTACTGGTGGGACTGCAAACTTGTACAGCCATTTAGAAATCAGTATGATGGTCTCTCAGAAAACTAGTAATCAATGTATCTCAAGACCCATCCACACCATTCCTGGCCATACACCCAAAACCACAAGGATACTTGCTCAACTACGTTCATAGCAGCTTTATTTGTAATAGACAGAAATTGGAAACGACCCAGATGTCCTTCAACCGAAGAACGCATAAAGAAAATGGTACATTTATACAATGGAGTATTACTCAGCTGTTAAAAACAATGACATCATTAAATTGACCGGCAAATGTATGGAAGTAGAAAAGATGATCTTGAGTGAGGTAACCCACACCCAGAAAGACAAACACAGCATGTGCTCATTTATAAGTTGATATTAGCCATAAAATACAGGATAACCATACTACAATCCACAGACCCAAAGAAGCTAAACAAGGGAATCAAGGGAGGATGCTTGAATCTCACTGGGAAGGTGAAATAAAATAGACATCCAGGGTGGATGGACAGAGGGAACCAAGTGGGAAAGGTGGTGGGGAATGAGGAGAACAGAACCTGAACTGGCCCTTTCCTATAACCAGGCAAGACTTCCTGGGGAGGGACTGGGACACCAACCTAGCCACAAAACCATTGACCTATAATTTGTCCTACCTACAAGGATGTGCTGGGGTAAAGGTAGTGAAGAAACTGTGGGAGTGGCCCAGCCAATGACTGGTCCAGCTTGAGACCCATGCTAAGAGAGGGAGCCTACGGTAACACTGCCTGGAGGGCCAGGCTCCAGAGGCTGGATAGCCCAGAGACCTAGAATAGACAATGATTCCTATGGGTGTTTAGCCCAATTGTCATCACAGAGGCTTCAACCAGCAACTGATGGAAACAGATGCAGAGGCCCACCATCAAACAGTAGGCCGAGCTCAGGGGATCCTGTGGATGAAGGGAGGAAGGACTGGTCCTACAGATGGGGTCAAGGACACCAGAAGAACCCACAGAATAAATCAACTTGGGCTCACAGTGCTTCACAGAGACTGATTCGACAACGAGGGAGCCTGCATGGGATTGACCTAGGCCCTCTGCATATATGTTACAGTTGAACAGCTTGTTCTTCTTGTGGAACTCCTAACAGTGGGAGCAGGGGCTGTTTCTGGATGTCGTTTGCCTGCTTTTGGTACTCTTTTCCTCATACAAGGTTGACTCATCTACCTTAATACGTCGTGGGGAGGTGCCTAGACTGAACTGCAACTTGATATGCCACGTTTGGTTGAACATTTTGACTGCCCCTTGAAACTAGAATCCTTTATGCATGTCTTCCTCCTAATACTTTATCTTTCTTTGAAAGAACTGCCACTTGATCAGTTCATTCATTTGTTCTATAAGGCAATTTTTTTTTGTTTGGTTGGTTTTTTTTGAAACGCAGTTTCCCCGTGTAGTCCTGGCTATCCTGGAACTCACTCTGTAGACCAGGCTGACCTCCATCTCAGAGATGGCCTGCCTCTGCCTCCTGAGTGTTGGGAAAACAGGCGTGTGTCACCACCAGAGGTAGCAATGTTGTTGTGTGCTAGCATTCCAGAGGAGGTGCTAGCAGGGTGAATCCAGGTGCTTTGGTATGCTAGGCCACAAGCTACCTACAGAACTGACCTGGACTGATACAGTCTAAAGAAGAGAGACTGCATTACAGAGCACTTGAACTATGTGCACATGCATATGTAGCTGCATATGCATAGCAAAGAGTCTGAATAATATACTCCAGCATGAAGAGGAGGGAGGGGCAGGGAGGGAGGGAGAAAGAGAGAGAGAGAGAGAGAGCCTGAGCCTGCTGGCAGTAGACTTTTATAGGATCAAAATTTTTAAAAAGTCATTTTTATTGTTGCAATTTTCCAAAACAAGAATGCTGCATCGCTACATAAAAATACATTGGAGGAAAAATAATACATCAGAAACAGAAAAAATAAGCCACTCTTTTAAACAGCCACAGAATTGCAAATTCCAAGCCAGCTGGGCTACGCAGCAAGACTCAGCCTCAAAACAACAACGAAAAGAAACCAAAAACCAACCAACCAAACAAACAAACAAACAAAAACAGTAATAACCAAAAAAAAAAAAAAAAAAAAAAAAAAAAAATGGAGAGTCTGCTAGTGTGCACCTATAATCCAGCACTTGAGGGGTAGAAGCGGGACTACAAGTTCAAGGCTGGCCTGGTCTGCACAGCAAGGTTCATGGTAAGCTAGGTTATATAGTGAGACATGTCCCAAAAATGAAACAGTCCTAGAGAGGTTAAGGAGTTTGCCCAGAGCCACTCACGCACTATCAAGTGGAGGTTGGGGTCAGAATACAGGGCATCTGGCTTTTCTGTGCAGTGCAGTCTTCCTCATCCCATAGGGCCATGGTCTTCTGTGCTATGGCCATGCTTCCCAAAAGCAGCTCTACCAGATAAGAGAAGCATGACAGCCCCAACCCTACAGCTAACCACAAAGACAGCTGTCACTAAAACCATCGAGCATGACATGCCAGTGTGACTGGACTGCGAGCTGAGGGTGGCTGGTGTCAAAGTGTCAGGGGAGAGGACCACCACCATGCCTGTCTCACCATGATGTTGCCTGGGAACTGGAACATCCAGACTCTACTCCCCTCCTTGCTAGGATACGGTAAACAGACTGTAGCCTGCTGTGGCTGGAAAACAGGCCCTAGAATCTGCAGAGAACTGGAAAGGCCCCTGCTCTAGCAGACTGTTCACAGCAGTTAACATCTGTGACATGGCCGGGCAGTGGTGGCGCACGCCTTTAATCCCAGCGCTTGGGAGGCAGAGGCAGGTGGATTTCTGAGTTCGAGGCCAGCCTGGTCTACAGAGTGAGCTCCAGGACAGCCAGGGCTACACAGAGAAACACTGTCTCGAAAAAAAAAAAAAAAAAAAAAAAAATGTGACATGTGCTCCCCATCCTGCTCCCACTCCCCATCACTAGTATGAGCTCATGAGGAGGGAGGCATGGGGTAGAGAGGTTTGGAAGAAGAGCCAAGTGGTTGTGTTCCCAGCCCTTGGGCTCTGGCAGCAGCTCATTATCCACAAGAATGTTCTAGCAGTGGGATGGTCACACTGATGCACTCCAGCTGAACAGCAGCCCACACAGTCTTCTCTGTGGCTCACATGAGCAGGCTAGTAAGGCTCTGATTAGGATGGTTCCACCCTGACTTTAGCAGACCTGTGGATCTCCTGCAAGGCTTTATTCTACAGTAAATAAAGTCCCTCTATCCCCAAGCTGGACACAGAAACCCAACCGCTCCCGGAGGTGGGAAGCAGGGCTCTCCAGAAGAAAGTTAAGAGCAGCTGCTGCCACTCACTGCCAAGGCTAGCTTAGCCAAATCCCCAGGAAAACGCTGCAACACATGAACATGAAAACACAAACCACAGACAGTCTGCTCTCCTTCCTACACACATGTTCAAACAAGGCTGCTTTCCCCAGCCAAGCCCGGACTTGAGCAGGATGAGGTCATTCCAAATGGCTCTGTCTGTGGCTTTTGCTTTCCCTTCATTTGGATGAGCCAGTTTCCACTGATTTGACCCAGATGCGGCCCTGGGAGAACAGAGAACAGAGCAGGGAACATGACTGGAGTGTGATCCCTCCCACTTCAAGAACCTCCCAAAGCCAGCCAGGTGAAGGAACGCTCAACCCAACAGGCCCAGCAAGGCAGTGGGTCCCAGGACTCCTACAGAAAGCCTTCAGGAGAGGCGGGGGAAGGACCATCTGCTGGATCTGCATTCACATCCCTCCTCTGTCCCCGCGGCTGGAGAGTCAGAGGGTGGAGTGGAGGCTGGCTGTTGGTCACAGGCTTTGGTGGGGTATCACTGTCCTGCACTTTGGCCCGATGGAAGTACTCGGTGGAGGCCTGAACAGACTTCCACATGAAGGATTAACTTGGCTGAGGGTGGGGTCCGGATCCTGAGGCAAGCTTCAGCTGTTAATGACCTGTCTGTGAAAACTCAGGAGTGCCGCTGAAGACGGAGGGGAGGCAGACGCTGACTCTGTCAGCAAGACTGTCAGCAAGATTGTAGCCAACTTCTACACATCTTAAGTTCCGAAGGAAGCATGTGACAGCACCTGATAACAAAACCCTTAGGTCTCCTGGTCTCTGGGCAAATTTGGCAGCTGGGATAGCAGTCTTGGGGGACAGGGAATGCTGCAGCGGGGCAAAGAGCTCTCTGACAAGCTCCACTTCAGAAGTCAGAGAGCTGGTCCATAGAACTGCTGAATGGCAGCCCTGGCCTTAGAGCTGCCACCCGCTTCCCCACATGTAGGAAGAAACCATTTACAGTGCTGAATACAACAGACCACAAGAGCCAACACTCCAGAATATGGCACTTCTTTTAGCTCTCCTATTCAAAGTCTTTGTTTGCTTAGTTCACTCAGAGGAATGTTGGGTGCCAATTCTCGGCATAGCCCCTAGACACTGTGATATGGGAAAGAAGGCCAAGGCACAGGATAAATCTCCAAGAGAGAAGCTGGGAGTTCTAGGTTATGACCTACTTAGACGTACGAGTGAGGCATAGACACGGAAACACCCACCATCACTGGCGGTGACAGGACTGGCTGTGAGCTCAGCTTTCACCCACTGACACTGGGTAAGCCAACTCAGAGTCTCGGGACCTTGTCCCCATCTGAGGAAGGCAGAGAAAGAGCACACGGCTCCTGCTGTGCTGGCTACTCCTCAGTGTTCTCCATCTACTTATTCCTAAAGTGCTCTGAATGAAATGGTTCCTCCAGCCTTTAAAGTGGGTGCTGAGTAGAGAGGCCACTGCTGTTGTCAGTGGAAGAAACGTTAAGTCAAACCATCAGGAGGAGCACAGGTCCTGGGTCAAGAATTTGAACTGGGTATCAGAGCTTCTCCCACCTTGAAAGCATTCTGCTTCCTTACTGTCTTCCACTTTCCCTCTTAGGCCGGAGGGCCCTGTCACACTCAGGTTAGAAGCTCTGAACACACCAGCAAAGAACACATGAGTAAAGACAGAGAAACCTGTCGTCTTTAAGCAGTGATACCAGCTCAGTAGAACTCAATTTCAGTCAGTCCTGTTAATAAACTGGCATTGCACGAAGTGAGTTCCAGGACAGCCAGAACTGTTACACAGAAAAAAACAAAGGGAAAAAAACAACAAACAAACAACAACAACAAGCCAGCATTGTCAGCCTGTCTACCTCCAGCCCTCCATTAAACACAGTCCATCTGGAAAAGGTTGCACACACTTGTCCCTAGGAAAGGATCTTCCTCAGCGCACACAGGCCCAAGGGCTCTCCAGGGCTGCCCACTCTGCAGCCACCTCATTTCTTCAGCACCTCACGAATGCGTACCCTAGAGCAGCAATTCTCAGCTCCCTAACTCATGTGGGTCACGAGCCCTTTGGATCCTCTCACAGGGGTTGCGTATTGGATATCCTGCACATCAAATACTTATTTTACAATTCATAACTGAAGCAAAGTTACAATTACAAAATAGCAACAAAAATAATTTCATGGTAGGAACCATACTGAAGGGTTGCAGCATTAGGAAGGTTGAGAACCACTACTAGAGGTAGGCGGGGTGGGTGGGTGGGTGGGTGGGTCATCACGGCTGGAACACACATGGTTTGGAGCCATGTAAAACTTAGTGGTCAACCGACAGGTTCCACCTGACCAGAGTCAAAGGCATGCTGCAAAGGAAGAAACAGGGGGCTCAGTTGGGCCTTTTTAAAAAAAAAATTTACCCCCTTGCCTTACTCGATGAGTTAGCAACCAAAAACTGTCTATGTGTTCAAGCATCACAAGACTAGTCTTGAAGAACTCATGAATCTAGCCCCACTCCTTTACCTCCTCCTCCTCCTCCTCCTCCCCCCTCCCCCCTCCCCCTCCTTCTCCTTCTCCTTCTCCTTCTTCTTCAGATAGGGTCTCACTATGTATCCTAAGCTGGCTCAGAATTGTAAACCAAGCTTGCCTCAAACTCACAGATATCCACTCAGTTTCCAAGTGCTGGGATCAAAGGCTTACACCACCATACCCAGCCTGCCCCAGTCTTTTTTTTTTTTTTTTTTTTTTTTTTTTTTTTGGTTTTTCGAGACAGGGTTTCTCTGTGTAGCCCTGGCTGTCCTGGAACTCACTTTGTAGACCAGGCTGGCCTCGAACTCAGAAATCCGCCTGCCTCTACCTCCCAAGTGCTGGGATTAAAGGCGTGCACCACCACCGCCCGGCCCCAGTCTTTTCAATACTAATATTCATCACATGTTCCTCATCCCAGTCTGTCCTTTTATGAGTTTATCTCATTATGAGCATACATATATTCGGTTCTCTTGAAGTACAAGTGATCATCTGAGCTCTCCCGGGTCCACACGGATCTACCTCTTTTCTGTACTACTGTGGAGTAGTCCGTGATATGCATGCATACACTATGCTTCACTGACCTCACAGGGTCATTTAAGTTGTTTTCTTCTTGTTTTGGTCTATCACGAATGATGCTGCACTGAATATTTTCCACCCCTTTATTCATACACATGAGCATGTATCTGAACCAGATATCAGGAAGTAGAAATGTTAGCTCAAAGGAATGCATTGTTTACAAAGGTGAATGTCCATGGATCTGGTCATGTGCATGTATATATGTGTACACACACACACAAACACACACACACACACACACACACACACACTGTACAAGAGCACCCAGGAATCTGTGCATGGAAATTAGGGAGAAGCTAAGGTCTCCATCTGTCTGGATTCTCTCTTGTATGTTCTTAATGATGTAACTTGCTGTGTTCTATGCTACAGATATCTACAGGACTCTCAGCCACCAAATGTAGACATATGTGGGAGACACTCAACTCCTATTTAATGGTGACTCCTTGGTTGTTAAAAAAGCTCACCACACAGGCCAGGGGTTGTGGCCCACACCTTTAATCCCAGCACTGAGGGGTCAGAGGCAGGAAGATCTGTAAATTCCAAGCCAGCCAGGCTACATAGTGAGATACTGCCTTTGAAAACAAACAAACAAAAAAAGTCCACTGCAATGGCAGAAAAATGAATAAAGCCACAGTGATGCCAAGAAGAGGATGGGAGTCAGGAGGAATGGAGCCAATCCATTCCTTGAAACTAAAAGCAGAGTATGAATGTACAAGACAGCACAGGGGGAAGCTCCCACATAGGCAGTCCGTAGGCTACATGGAGGTGATCATCAGACCCGCCCAGCCAGTCCAGGAGGGAAGCTGGGATCTGAGAAATAGCAACTGAGGACAGGAAGGGAAATGAAGCTGAAAACTGAGATCAACTTGTGGGCCGTCTGCAGAACAAGTGCACTAATTGGCTCCATCGCTGCCACATCCCAGGGGAAGCAGCTGATGTTGGGTGAAAACAGGAGGGCTGGCCTCCAAAATATTAAACCAATGGACTAGAGAAGTTAACAAACTTCTGTAAAGAGCCGGCTACTCAATGCCTGAAGCTTTGTAGGCCCAATAGGGTCTCCAGCTCATATTATTATTCTGTTGGGAGCGTGAACTAACAGTACCAGTCCAACTGTACCACTCAAGGCCAGTCTGGCAGCCAATAAGCCCCTCTCCCAACCATAGAGTACCATGGGAGCTTCCCATTCAGGGCAGAGGCCTACCATAGAAAGAGGTCAACCACTGTGCTAGCAGCTGAAACATCTGCTCTCGAGAATATGCACCCAATGCTTCATTTTTAAGTATGAATGAACTACTGTGCATCACCAGACACTGAGGGAAAACAGAAGCCTGAAGAAGAATGACCAAGATAAACAAGGGAACCAGATCCCAGAGGAATGAAATAGTTTCAGGGTCAGGAGATAATTTAAAAAACAACAACTCTAATTAGTGTGTCAGAGAAACCCAACACAATTTAGCTTTCCTGAAGCAAGAGCAAGATACTGTTGAGAATGAAACTGGAGAACCAGAGGAAAGAGAGTTTAAAGTATCAAGGCCAATGTAATACCTACACTAGAACACCTAGAAGACAAAGTGAAGACTACGTAGCAAACTGTAGTAAGAAAAGACATGGAAAAGGTAAGACCACTGAAAAGCTCCACCTTGGAAGTCTGCTCATTAACAGCGCAACATAAGAACCTGAGTTGAGTCTAACACTGGGGGTAGGGTGGCGTCAAGCGAAAGGGAATGAGTGAAAAGAAATCATCAAAGAACTAGGGAGAAAAAAAAATGTGTACAGAGCAGAAGAATGATGGAAGGCTTTAAACTATACAGCCCCATGACTCAGAGCAATAGATAAGAAAGTTCAATGTAGATACAGACAAAAACGAACAAAACAACAACAAAAAAACCCTCAGAATCAAAGATCAATAGAATATATTGTATATACCCAATGAAGGTAACAAAAAGAAAATAACCCACCCTATGGAAACCTTCAAACCAATGAGACTCTGGCTGGCATCGGCTATGTTATCGTCTCGGTTATGAGCATAGCCTTGAATGTCTGAGCAATCTCTCCAGCCCCGGCATCAGATATCTTAACAGTGACACAGATAACTTGAAGTCAATAGACCAATGTTTTTAATGTTTGAAGGGAAAATTAATTTGGCTAGACAAATCAACCAAAAGCAACAAAACAAAGGTTTCGGGATTTGCCTCCCACATATTCTTTCTGTGGAATTATTTTATATTGCTTCAGCTAAACAAGAAAGGAAAGCAAGAAAGAAAAAGACACGGTCTGACCTAGGGGAGCTGTGAAAAGAAGTCTCTGGTTGAGAGTTACATAGCATGCCCGCAACATGGGCAGTCTAGGCGGGAGGGGTAGAGAAGGCCTTCCTGCAAACGGAAAGGTAATGCCATGTAATGAAAGGCCAAACCGAAGCCACTGTGTGAGTCACTTCAAGAGCAGGGAGGAAAACCACAGTATTCTTTCAAACACAGTGAAGAGAGGCAACCAGAAACACCATGGAAAAAGGAAAAGCTGATAAAAACCCACTGGTTACTGACTAGATGTTACTGACTAAAAAGCAGTAGGATTCAGAAGAACTGGTGGGACCTAGGAAATGAGAATTACTGGACTTGGAACCACAAGCACTCTACAGGGCATGGTGATATTCACCATGAGGGTAGAAAGAAGTTACAATACTAGCTCTCTGCTGCGGTACGCAGCAAATACTAACATGCCAAAATAAGGAAAGCGCTGTTCGGTGATTTTTTTTTTTTTTTTTTTTTAACATAGAATCAACACTGAGACAAAGCGGTGAAAGATTACCCTTCCTGGCTGGAACGGTAATATAGGTTAGTGGTAGAGCACTTGCTTGGCATGCTGAGGCCCCAGGTTCAATCCCCGGTGCTACAAGAACCACAAAAGACAATGTAACAGAACACACTGGACAGTTAAAAAGGATGGTGCTGGAAATAAGGAGGCAGTAGAAGTCAGAGAGACAGTGGGGAAGCTGGACACACTATACTTGCACCTGATCTGCATTAAACAACAACAAAACCAGAAAACAAAAGACAGGCTACATTTAAAGACCCTGAGCCTTCCAAAGGCTCCAAGTCTAACAACTGGGAGTGTAAAGAGTGAAGACGGAGGAAAAGGAGTTGAGTTGATTCTTTCCTCTTCCTTTTCCCCTCCTTCCATCCATCCTTCCTTTCTTGGGTCTCCTTAACACTGGTCATGCTGTGGTTGCTTCTGACAAGTCGGGTGGGAAGGGGGCCCAGCAGCAAGAGTCTGTTCATGCCCATGATAAGCCTTCTGGTACTATCTGATAATCTGATCAGGTAACTGCACATCTGACTCTGACAAATGCCCGACCCTCCCACAGAGACTTTCTGCTGAAAGGTTTCAACGATTCTGCTGAACAGTTCAAGTTAAGGGCTATTTACTAATAAAGCCTGACATTTTATTTTATCTCCATTCAACTTGAGATTCTATGATCTCAGATGGTAAAGAAACCTTCTTAGGTGGACAAGTCAACATTCTGAGTCCTTCCCTCCCCCCGCCCCTTGTCATTCAGAGAAACTAAGTCTCCGAATTTCAGTGACTTTTTCTGGTTCGATGGCTGCCAGCCTACAGTATTTCTCGTGTTCGATGATCATGGCATGCTGTTACTGTTTTGGCCGAGACTTGTCTGGCAAGACATTCCTTGCTGGCCACTGTTCATGTGGCTTGTCCCTTGGCTCAGCTGCAGTGGGAGGGCTGCCGAGGACATCACAGAGGATGGGTTCAGAGGCTTGTGCCAGTCTGTGCTGGACAGGCACCAACAGACCCTGGTACTCAGGCATCTTCCAATGGCGGGAGGATCTGCCACACTGCTGTGTTCTATCAGGGCTGGCATCACCTTGGGGTGCCTTCCAAAACAGCATAGGACTCCCTTATCCACAGGAGACAAAATAATCTAGCCTGGTCACTCCCTCACCCCAGAGAAGAGGAGTCATGCAGAAATGGAAGCCCGATAATGCCCAAAATCTAGAAGGCTGAAATTCAACACTTTCACTTTCAACAACAGTGACTAAAAAAAACAAGCAAGACTGAGGATGGAGCCATTCAAATGTGTGGGAAAATATTTTAATCCATCTAAAAAAACAGCCAGTTTTTCTTAACTATTAACTAGGAAACATATTATATTCGTACCCATAAAAAGCAAGTCTCAGTCTCTCTCAGTCTGTGTGTGTGTGTGTGTGTGTGTGTGTGTAGCATGTACCACTTAGAGACTAAAATAAATAGGATATCCATAACGCAGAACACATGGTTAAAGAGACAGAACACTACCTGAGTTTCCTGGCTCTGCCCCCACCATTTTGGTTTCAGGGTTAATCGTGTCTTTGCTGTCCTCTCGGCATTATGACAGATGCGTGCATACCTAAGTGCCACACTGTTTAGATCTGCCTGTTCCTCAGAATCATATCATGTGGACTTCTTGCCTTCTTGCTCCCACCTGATAACTTAGCCTCCATGAACACAGGCAGCTATAGTTCATGTCCACTGTCAGACAGAGGCAGTCCACTTTGAGACTATACCCTGGCTGTTGAACTTCTCTACCGCTGCTTGGCCAAGTCTAGTCTTTTCTATCATGAACAGCTCTGCCGAGGAAACTCTTCTGAGAAGAGCTAATCTTTTAACATGTCCCTCCCATACAAATCTTTCCTCCTCTTTCCAGAGTTTGAGTTTTGCCTCTGTAAAGAACACAAAGTAGATAATCCAGGCCAGTGGCTAGAGTGCCGAGTGTCCTAGACAACCACAATAGCGATTCCCAGGATCTCATTCCTTGCTCCCTGTCCAGGCCTCTCACAGGAGACTCCTGTCTCCTCCGGTAAACCTGAGATTCCACACCCTGCTTTATAACAGGTAAACAATTGGCCTTTTAGAAGGTAGCCGGTATTTCTGAGCCACACCCTCTCACCACTTTCTCCCCCCCCCCCCCCCCCCCGCTTCTCTGGGTGAGAGAAAACACAGATCTCAAAGAAAGACTCCATTAATAAGGGAGCCATGGCAGCAGGAGGAGCCAACACTGGCTCTGCCCAACAGGGTGACACACGAAGACCAACCGTGTGAGGTGACAACAGACCGGCCCACAGGCTCTTCATGGTGACCACGTACCATGGTCAGGGCCAGACACATTTGCTTTATGTTGTCCGTCAAGGATCAGATACTGGGAAAGCTGTAAAGCCAGTAAGGGATAACAGGATAGTCATGATAGTGACACTCTCCGCTCTGTACCATATGCCTGCTGTTAGCTGTGTTAAGAGCTTTGTACACCTTATCTCAGTGGGTTGGAACCTGCGACATCACTTTAGGAGGTTAACCCAGCATTTCAAAAAGGAAACAAGATTAAAATAAATAGAAAACTACTGGAGATTCTATCATAGAGTCATATTGTTTTGTGAAACTTCTGGTCCACTTTTATTTATGTATATTTATTTGTATGTGTGAAACCATAAAATAAAATGCATCACTGAGGAGAGACTAAATGCTGTTGTAAAATGCTTCCTTTTTATCTATTTCGTAATGGTCCCATTGAGATGTATTCAGTTACTAGCTCAGTTTAACAAAGAAAATACCTAAAGTTACTTCACCAACTTCCTGTGCCCATGTTTCAGTCACTGTTCTCACCTGAATTTCCAACATAACAACCTCTTTTCTGTTCCTCTTTCTTCTCCAGACGTCTTGCCGTTCTCAGAGCCTAAACATTCTCCCCCTATTTTTCTTGAGCTGGTTCCTTCTCAACCACCAGGTCTCTCTCTGCTTGTGTGACTCCACTTGCAGAGGCCCCTTGGTCCTACAGTCTGGGCAGCTCTTAGCCCATGGCCACTGAGATGCAGTTCACTTGTTTGCTGTCTGTCTTCCCCTCAAAGACAACTGACATATGTTGTTTGGACTCACCTACTAGAGCATCCAGACAGTGAAGAACTTCAGTGTGAAGTAAACAAGAATGTCCTGGGCCTTTCCAATGGCCAGTGTCAGATCCAGAACTCCATCCCTAGTCTGTCTGAAACCACACTTACTCCTTACCCTCAGTGGGCTGTGATATCCTATAACCAGGTCTATTCAGGCTAGAAAAGGAACATTCATCCTGATGGATGCAGAGGGACCACGGTGACTGGTACAGAAGGAACGATACCATTAGGGACTGTTAACACTGGGATAGGACCTTAGTAAGCCTAGTTCCCAAGCCCATGCTCCCTCCATGTTGTCACTGGTGTAAGGAACCACGAGGGACTCCTTAGGCTACTGCCTTTGGTGAGCTGAGAATCTACAGGGAATAAATGGGAGAGGAGACTACATACTCTCAGATTTGAATAAGAGGAAAACATCACCAGTCATGGACGAAATACCAGAAAAAAATCAGTCAAACATGATTTATGCTGAGTCCAGGACAGCAGCCAGCTCAGAAAGAAGGAAGGGCTCTCCTAGTCAAGTGATATTATGGGGAAAAGGCTGAGAAGAGCCAGAGATTAGAAAAAAAAAAAATTTAAAGATACAACTGTGTATTGGGCACAGAGGACTAAGGTTGCAGGAACTTCACTTTAAGGCACATGGGGTGGGTCATAGTGAGCTGTAATTTAGAAGCTGAGAACAGAGAAACAGGGTGGAGTGGGGTGGGGCACACAAGGCTCTAGGTAGGCCCTGACTAGGATGCCTGGAACTGGAGAGCTGATGGTCGGAATACTTTGGTAACACTGACACCTTGTGGCTATGGAATGCCTGTCCCACAGAAAATGGAATCTATGGATACTTCAGTTATTCTCCTTGTACTGCAGAAATATGTTAAAACTGATGTCAGTGCTAATGATAATTTTGGCAAGTCCTTATAGTAAACGTCTGATGTTCATTTCTCTTTAAATAAGCCAGGCCACCGGGTAATGGGGTAACCTGACTCTGTAACTGTGAGTTGCTGGACTCCCAGCTGCCTTAACCAAAGGGGCTGTCAGTCAAATAGCCAGGCAACACTGACCATTCTAAATGTTCCATGGATGCCACAAAGAAACTACACAACAATTACAGCTGATTGTCTGGGTTCCTGATGGGCAGCCTCAGCTAGCTTTGGCTATTTCAAAGAGTTTATAACTGGATATTTTTCTTACTATTACGTTGCTGAACTCTAGAGTACTGAGGCCAGAAGCCACAGGTCACTTATTCTAATAATCTAGGCAAAAGGAATACTTGTGATTGGCACAAGCGCAAACCTTCATTTGCATGTGGGGTGCACTGTGATTTTTTTTTTTCCCCATTCCCTCTCTGGCTGTGAGCAGTAATTCAGTTTACTCAAGTAAACCGAGAGAGACGATCGCCAGCTCCTGAAGGAGTGGTTCCAGCCACAACCATTTCAAAGAGTTTGCATCAGTTTCTGCCGTCACAACCCTCAGTGGGCTGTGATATCCTATAACTGGGTCTGTTCAGGCTAGAAAAGAAACATTCATCCTGATGGATGCAGAGGGACCACGGTGACTGGTACTGAAGGAACAATGCTGTGATTCATGGGAACACAAACATTCATTTGCAAGATTGAGGCACCATCCGGTCTTCAGCTACATAAGCAGAGAGGCTAGGAGACCTTCTTCTGCCCAGTTATACCCAACAAATGTCTCTTGTAAGTGGCCCTTTCTTGCCTACTTTTGTTAATGCAGCAGAGACCAGAGACGGCAACACAGAGAAAGAAGCAACGGGACACAGCGGAGTGGCAGCAACCACAGACGGGGTGGAATGGCAACAGCAGGGACAGTTGAACAGTCCACAGACAGAGCTGCAAAACCAGCATGGCAGTTGGCTGCCTGACAGCGGCCGGACAGTTCAAGAGTGGACAGAGCAAAGGAGGGTAAGAGAAACAAGAAGAAGGGAGAAGGGGACTGCAGAGCTGACTCAGTGGTTAACAACGCTGGCTGCTCTTCTAGAGAACTGGGGCTTGTTCCCAGCTCCCACTCAATCCTACATCTATCTGTAATTCCGGTTCCAAGGAATCTTGATGCCCTCTCTGGCCCCCAAGGGCACTGACCACACATGGTGCACAGACACACATGCAAGCAAACACCTACATGTGTGAAAAAAATAAATGTTTTTTTTTTTTTTTAAAGCAGAGAGAAGACAAGAAGAGGCAGAGGGTGAGAAGGGATAACAGGCCAATGAGGAGTCAGAGGAGAGAACCTACAGGCTCTGGTCTCTAGAAGAGCTACTGGAAACCGTCAACTCATAATGTTGAAAACCAACATTATCAGACACCCTGAGACAAAAGCTGCAACACGGGCTGGTATCAAACGCTATGGAATACCGACTTACACAAGAGCGCGGACACTCTTCGAGCTAAGGGTCTCGATATCTGAGGGCTGAACAAGGATTGGAACTCTGAGTCTGCCTGCCTGCCTGCCTGCTGCCTGCCTGCCTGCCTGCCTGCCTGCCTGCCTGCTGGCTGCCTGCCTGCTGGCTGCCTGCCTGCTGCCTGCCTGCCTGCTGCCTGCTGCCTGCCTGCCTGCCTGCCTGCTGCCTGCCTGCCTGCCTGCCTGCTGCCTGCCTGCCTGCCTGCCTGCCTGCTGCCTGCCTGCCTGCCTGCCTGCCTGCCTGCCTGCTGCCTGCCTGCCTGCCTGCCTGCCTGCCTGCCTGCCTGCCTGCCTGCCTGCTGCCTGCCTGCCTGCCTGCCGCCTGCCTGCTGCCTGCCTGCCTGCCTGCCTGCCTGCCTGCTGCCTGCCTGCCTGCCTGCCTGCTGCCTGCCTGCCTGCCTGCCGCCTGCCTGCTGCCTGCCTGCCTGCCTGCCTGCTGCCTGCCTGCCTGCCTGCCGCCTGCCTGCCGCCTGCCTGCCTGCCGCCTGCCTGTCTGTCTGCCTGCCTGCCTGCCTGTCTGTCTGCCTGCCTGCCTGCCTGCCTGCCTGCCTGCTACCACTGCTGTCGAGCACTGGGGGATAGAAAAGCTGCCGAAGACCAGCACATGAAGAGCTTCCCCTCCACTGCCTATGACTTGATTTTTTTTTTCTTCCTTTGTGTAGTAAAGGGGATTACACCAAGGGCCTCAGACTTGTGCAAGCATTCTACTGTTTAGCTACAACCTCAGTGTTCTTTCACTTTTTATTTTGAGACACTAAATTGTTCAGGCCAGTCCTGAACCCCCTCTATGGCCCTCACAGACCTTAAACTTTTGAGCCTTTTGCTTCAGCTATCCGGGAGCTAGGACTACAGGCCTAAGCCCAAAGCTGGACTCTTACCCAAAGTTTCCATCCATCTCTCTGTCTCTCCACAATAACTCATAGCCCTCTTGCCACTGCCCTAAACATCAGAGAAACATCTGACCCTAAGGTCAGAGAAGGCATCTTACTGGACTCTGAAGCCATGGTACTTAGCACTGAGCCCAGTACACCAAAATAATCATAGTAACTACTATTAAATAGGTGCTGACTGCTTCTGAATAATGCACAAATATGTTCTTGAACTTCACCTATGCAGAACCTATGAGAGCTTTAAATGCAAACCACAAGTAAACATTTATTTCAATACCAGCCTGAAAGGTTTTGGAAAGGTCAAGAATCGAGAAATAACGGCAGGCATCCTCAGCAAACAGCGTCTTTCTCCACTATGTTCATAGCAGCCTTATTTATAATGGCCAGAAGCTGGAAAGAACCCAGATGTCCTTCAACAGAGGAATGGATACAAAAAATGTGGTACATTTACACATTGGAATATTACTCAGCTATTAAAAATAATAAATTTGAGCAATTTTTAGGTAAATGGATGGAACTAGAAAATGTCATCCTGAGTGAGGTAACCCAATCACAAAAGAACACACATGGTATGCATTCACTGATAAGCAGATATTAGCCCAAAAGTTTGAAACAAAGATTAAACTAACAGACCACATGAAGCTCATGAAGAAGGAAGAACAAGTATAGATGCACAGGTCTTACTTAGAAGGAGTAACAAAATACCCCAGGGAGCAAATATGGAGACAAAGTGTGGGACAGAAACTGAAGGACAGGTTGTCTGGAGATACATTCCACCTGGGTATTCATCCCATGTGCAGTCACCAAAGATAGACGCTGATATGGATGTCAGGAAGTGCATGCTGACAGGAGCCTGATATGGTTGTCTCCTTAAAGATCCCCCAGAGTCTGACGTACCCAGAGGCAGATACTCACAGCTAAACATTGATCTGATCAAGGGTTCCCAATGGAGAAGTTAGAGAGAAGTCTGAAGGAGCTGAAAGGGTTGGTGGCCCCATGAGGAGAGCAACAATATCAACCAACCAGAGCTCCCCAGGGTCTAAACCACCAGCCTAGGAGCACATAGGGAGGGACCCATGACTCCAGCTGTATATGTAGGGGCAGATGGCCTTGTTGGGCATAGGTGGGAGAGGAGATTTTGATCCCATGAAGGCTGAACACTGAGTGGGGGGAATTTGAGGGTGAGGAGGTGGGAGTGGGGGGGGTAGGTGGGGGCACACCCTCATAGAAGCAGGAGGAGAGGGGATGGGATAAGGGGCTCCTGGGTGGTGGGGGGAATGGGGTAAGGGGATAAAATTTGAAATGTAAATATAATATCCAATTAAAAAAAAAGAAAATAAAAAAATAAAGAGTATAAAACTCTGAAAAAAAAAAAAAAAAAAAGACCAGTATCTTTCTAATTATAACATGCATACGACTTGTAGGAAAGTCCAGCCAGCATATGGACTCAGTTCTGCAGTCTGCAGTAAGTTCTGGATTCCGTGCCTGAGAAGCACCTAGGTGGTGCTCACAGTACTGCTCCACAGACCACATTCTAAATGGCAAAAACCTGGAAAACTGACTGAGAAACTACAACTAGCAGGTCCCATGTGACCCACCACCTGAGTGAACAGCCAGCAAGCTGGAAAGTGAAGCATGCATTATTAGAGGGATAGAGCAAGGAAAACAAAGAGGAGGAAACCATCTGTGCCTCACAAAGCCCAGAATATTTACTTTGTTTCTTTATAGAAGGAATTTGCCAACTTACGATTTATAAAGTCACCCATGGACAGGATAAATAATGCAACAAGGGAGAAACACAGATCAGGCCCTGAACCCAACTGTTTTGACTTCCGAATCTCCAGACCGGGACTAGATAGGGAAGGCAAGCCCTCAAAACACAGCACATGTGCTAAAGAGGCAGGGAAAAAAAGAGCTCCCATCCCAGGCTCCTGGGTAGGTACGGGTGATCCTGGAAAAAGGGTTATGGAGATACATGGGACTGGGTGGGGAGAAGCCCTCACCAACTGCCACTTTCAATACTCATCCTGAATGAAAGGCAGAGGGCAGTGGTCACTATCACTTATGTGCAGTGTCACAGAAGTGCTATGGTGGGGTCAGGGGCGGTGGGGAAGACTTTGTGAATGCACCAGGGTTGATCTCGGCACAGAACCTTGGGAATTCTGGCTATGAATGAGGATGTCAGGGGAAGAACTGGGAGGAGAGAAATGGAAAGACAATAAGCAATGGCCTAGGTCTGTAGTCTGGTGGCTTCTGTCAGCCAGGCCTGGCTACAGTGCCTTCTGTCATGCTGCTGCTGCCCCAAGTCAAAGAATACATTTGCTTAAAGGTCAACACTTTTAAGAAAATAAATATGGCTGTCCCTTTCCATCAACTTAAACTGAAAAATCTGGCTATCTTTCAGTGAAAAACAGGATCTTGTGCTGTCTGCTCTGAAAGGTTCGCTTGTCTTACATCAAGTGATCACTTGTATTTCCGAAGAACAACAATAACCCTCAGTTATAGAGCTGTAGAAAATACGATTAAAGATGACAATGGAACAGGATATCTGCAAAGCCAAATTGTTCTTAAATGCTGAGGGGAAAAATCAGAATACACCACATAAGGATGTGAACAAATCACTATGCGTCCAAAACATTCTAGAATTTCCTGGTTGGGAACCATGAAGGTCAGCCCATTTCCCTCGTACATTGCCTACAAAATCTTGGGATATTATGTCTTTCTTGAAGCATGGAATGATTTACCTTTTTGGTAAATTAAAAAATACTTTCAAGGCTAGAGAGAGGGTTCAGTATTTAAGCAATGGCTGCCCTTCCAGTAGACTCAAGTTCAATTCCTAGTTCCCACATAGCAGCTCTTAAGCCTCTGTCACTCCAGTCCCGGGGGACCCAACACTCTCTCCTGAGCTCCATGGGCACTGCATACACATCGTGTACAGTCATACATGCACACTCCCACACACACACCCACACAAATATTTTCAATCAAAACCAAATTTCTCTTAGCCATATGTTCCTGCTTTACTCAAATTCATCCTGCTTGAGCACACTGTGTGCCTCTTCTAGCAGAACGTGGGAGTCTTCAGGGAATAATGACCTGTACAGCACCCAGCACGTGACACACGAGACACGGCATACGGTGTCGGAGTGTGGTGAGATCTCAGCGCACTGAAATACTTCCATTGCCTGCCACCTATTGCTGTGTGAGTTTGAACTGGTTACTTAGCTTTCCAAACCTCAGTTTCCTCACCTGTAAAGTCCTCTCACAGTCGTGCTATTCTATGAATTAAATGTATTAAAACCTACATCCTGGGCTGGGGAGATGGCTCAGAGGTTGAGAGCACTGGCAGGTCTTCCAGGGGTCCTGGGTTCAGTTCCCAGCAACCACATGGTGGCTCACAACCATCTGTGATGAGATATGGTACCCTCTTCTGGCCTGCAGACATACATGCAGGCAGAATGCTGTATACATAATAAATAAACCAATCTTTAAAAATAAAACAAAACAAACAAATAAAAAAAACCCCTACATCCTGAGTTAGTATCATAGTAGGGGGTTTTAAAAGTGTTGGAAATGATCAGTTATGCTCATTAACAGATGAATTTATTATTCTATCCCATGGATCACACTTATTCCCCCAAATATACTGGGCCTGGAAGGATTTCTCAACCTTAACATTCATGGCAATTCTGTCGTGGTAGCACATCCTGTACACTGTGGGATGTTTCATAGCAAGCCCATCCTTTAAATACCAGATGTCAGTAGCACATACACATTCAGTTCCAACAACCAAACTTGTCTTGAGAGATTGCCAGGTTCTCTGGAGGGAAGCAGCTTCCCTCTTCCCCTTAGAGCCAACTGCACTACAATTTTCAGATTTGAAAGCGTCTATTCACCACAGCCCTTAGTCTCAACACCCGCTTCGCCCCACATGCAGCCACTGCAGCCACCATTTGCTCACCACTCAGATGCCGTGGAGGAAGCAGGTTATAGGTGCTGTAGATATCATTGGAGAATTGCAGCTTGAGCTCAGGGCTCCCCGTTAGGAGCTGCGCCACGTGCTCCACCTGAAATGGTGTCTTCTCCAGGATGACAACCGCATCTTCTCCATGAGTATCCCCAGAGTCCTCATTCACCTGCGGGCAGAGATATCATCCGTGGCACCACTAGAAAAAGCCTGCAGAGTACACGTAGAAGCTTCCAGAGTCTCGGAAATCCCAGCACTTGGGGGCTAGGGAAATACTTCTGTTAATAAAATGCATTTCATGCAAGCATGAGGACCTGAGTGTCCATTTACTAGAACCCATGTGAAAAAGCTGGCTGTCAGAGAGATCCTGTCTGGAAAACCTGGAGAGGGGGTGGTGGGGGAAGGGGTGGTGGGGTGTTGTTACTTAAAATCCCAGAACTGGGAAGGCAAAGATAAGTGGACTCCTGGGGCAAGCTGGCCTTGTGCCAAAAAGCAACACAAGTAATAAACAAGACAGAAACAATACCTGAGGTTACACACCACATTCACACACAAACACACACACACACACACACACACACACACACACACAAAGATTTAAAAAAAAAAAAATCCCAGCACTTGTGATTCCAGGGTCTGTTAAAGCACAGCCCCTGCATTTGCTGGCTGCCTTCTGAGGAAGTACAGCACTCACTTTCCTTCTCCCAGGAAAGGCATCTTAATCTAAATCCTTGTGGAAATTCTCAGACTTTTCTTTACACACACACACACACACACACACACACACACACAAAGTTTCTCAGCTGTTGTCTTAGGGTTTTGCCACTGTGAACAGACACCATGACCAAGACAACTCTTATAAAGGACAACATTTAAGTGGGGCTGGCTTACAGGTTCAGAGGTTCAGTCCGTTATCATCAAGGCAGGAGCATGGCAGCATCCAGGCAGGCATGGTGCAGGAGGAGCTGAGAGTTCTATATCTCCTTTCAAAGGCAAACAGAAGACCGGCTTCCAGGCAGCTAGGATGAGGGTCTTAAAACCCATACCCACAGTAGTGACACACCTACTCCAACAAGGCCACATCTAATAGTGCCCCTCCCTAGGCCAAGCATATGTAAACCATCACAACTGTCATCTATTTTAGGTTTACAAGAGTCCAGCCAAACTCTTACTGTAGAAAAAAAGGACAAAGAAACTAAGATTCACACTAGAGAAATTAGTGACTTATCCAAGGTGACATCAACAGTATCAGTTTGGAGATTAGAAGCCATGTCTCCCCACTAACCTCTAGCTAGAAGTCTCTCAGGCCTAAAGTCTTCAGCAAGTGATACATACTAAAGACAAAAGGGCTAAAGAAAACCAGACGGGACCTAACAAAAGACAAGAGACACAGAGAGACACTGAAGCTGTGTCCCCTGATCCTCCCGAATGTGAGCTCTTGCATGTGACTCTTGGACACAGCTTTGTGTACATGTGTGTAGTGAATGTAGATGCTTGTGAGGGGGCTTGTGCATACAAGTGCATGCATGTCTGTGTGGAGGCCAGAAGTCAAGGTTGTGTGTGCTGTTTTGAATATGTTTGGCCCATGGAGTGGCACTATTTAGAGGTGTGACCTTGTTGGAGTATGTGCATCACTGTGGGGGTGGGCTTTAAGACCCTCATCCTAGCTGCCCGGAAGCCAGTCTTCTGTTTGCCTTTGAAAGGAGATGTAGAACTCTCAGCTCCTCCAGCACCATACCTGCCTAGATGCTGCCATGCTCCTGCCTTGATGATAACGGACTGAACCTCTGAACCTGTAAGCCAGACCCAATTAAATGTTATCCTTTATAAGAGCTGCCTTGGTCTGGGCAGTGGTGGTGCACGCCTTTAATCCCAGCACTTGGGAGACAGAGGCAGGTGATTTCTGAGTTCGAGGCCAGCCTGGTCTACAGAGTGAATTCCAGGACAGCCTGGGCTACACAGAGAAACCTTGTCTCAAAAAACAAACAAACAAACAAAAAAAGTTGCCTTGGTCATGGTGTCTGTTCACAGCAGTAAAACCCAAACTAAGACACTGAGTGTCTTCCTCAATTGCTTTCTAGCAAATATATTACATTTGAGGTAGTATCTGTTACTGAACCTAGAGCTCACCAATTCACCTAGTCTATGAGCTCCAGATATCTGCCTATTTCCCTTACCACCAGCCCACCCCACATACACTAGAGTTACAACAGGACACATCATACCCAGATTTGTATATAGGTTCTGGGAATCCACTTGCGCTTCAGACACTTCACTGACTGAACCATCTCCTTGCCCCAGGAACAACTTCTTAAAACTGTGTGAGTTTCACAGGCAGAAAACATTACAGAAAACTGTAGCAGATCAAAGTACAAAAATAAGTGACTGTGTGGTATCCAGATCCAACTGATAGGACACAACTCCTTCATCTAAGGCTCCAGGGTCAGAGTGGAAAGACTGTTAAGAGCCAGAAGAACAGAGAGTTTTCTGTGAGACTATGTCTCTAGGAATGTCTCATCAACATGGCTGCCTCAACAAGACCCGGACATGGAAGGCATCAACAGACATGAAAGGGGGAACTCTCATGGGGGCTCAACCCTAGACTAAGGACAGCAACTAATGAATGCTGACAGCAGGCATCATAGTCTTCCCCTCAAAAGAATCTCCAAACTGATTATCCAGTACCAAGTAACTGTATGTATATATGTATTTATGTATATATGTATATATGTATGTATGTGTGTGTATATATACACATATATATGTATGTGTGTATATATATATATACACACACATACATGTAACTATTTGGATTAAGCAAGTTGTATTTATGTATTTAGTAATACACACACACACATATATATATGTATGTATGTATATATATATATATATATATGTTTATGTGGGTTACAAATCACATAACTAAATATGATTTCCAAGCACACAAGGACTAGACATTAATTCACAATCAAATACATGAGTTGGGAGTATTTTTGGCAGTGCTCACCTGTGCTGCAATGCAGATTTACCATGGTCTCAGATCTAACCACATATCATATACACACTTTGTACTGTCCATGTCGTTAAACCAGGCAGCACCAACAAATCCTGCCTGAAACGCCTTGGCTCAGATCCAAGATTACCATGCCTTATGAACTGAAATTCCTTCTCTGAACATACAGTGTTCTGCTCTTTAAATGGCGTAACTACAGAAAACAAAAATGTAGTATTTCCCTACCATTATTTTTCAGCATACAAGGGTACTGGTCACACAAGCCTGACAACCTGAGTTCAAGTCCCTGGAACCCATGCACAGGTATAAGAAGAAAGGCATCTCCACAAAGTTGTTCTTGTACTGTCACATGTATGCCATGGTGTGCCTCCCTCAGAAATAAAGTGCTGTTTGAGTTGCTGAGTTTCATTTTTAAAATATTCATTGTTAAATGAATATGGCTTGGGATTAGGAGAGAATTTTCAACGGTTTCTGAAATGGTACCCGTCAGGCTCAAAACGGGACAAATGGTTAAGTGCAGTGATCCTAAGTCTGCCACTTTGTACTACCTATTAATACAAAGTAGCATTCTCGGCACTATTATTAAATGAAAATATTGATCAACTCTGAAAAATGCTCAAAAATGCTTTATATTTATCTATATCAACCAAGAGCTCATTCTTTATAAGCAAGCACATCCATGTTGTTAGCATGCAAATTTGTTTACATCTTTAATGAAAAACATAAGTACACCAATGATATATATAATTTATAGTATATATGCATATATAGTATATATTATATATGCATGTGTATATACGTGTGTATATATATGTGTGTATATATATATGTATATATATATATATATATATATATATATATATATATATATATATGCATGCCTATATACCCAGGGTTGTGTAAAACTTTCTTAGCAGAATAAATTCACAAGTGGAAAAGTTTCAAGCAGCCCATTCTAGAGAAACCTCTTTATGTATCTGCCTTGACTAATAGTTGCCTCAGTAGTTTGGGATGGTCTCCAACGCCCCTCCGCTCCTGATAGACAGCTAAGCACAATGTGTGTAGAGCCTGCTGAGTCCTCGGTAGTTTGCAATCCAGGAGACCCAGAACAGGGACAATCGTCTCCACATGCCATTGGCATGCCTGGGTCCCCCTCAGACACCAGAGCGCACAGCACGCGGAAAGGGTTAACAAGTTAAGCTGAAATCACATAAAGCAGGGACCACATCTCGAAGTTATCTCCGTATTTCCAGAGACAGGACGCAGACCAAACATCTGCCGAGTTCCTGGAGTCTTCATACGTAACATAAATGACGATGAATAGCTTGGGGAGTTTAACACGTGATTTTTAAACTGGCATCTATTTCTAGGGAAGGAGCAATTGGGGCAATTAGACCTAGATATGTGCATTCCTTTAATTACACAGCAAGCTTGTCGCTCCATGTATCATAGTGGTGGCACACTCCACCTTCCCCGAATAACGTGACTGGTAGTTCCCGGAAAAGAAACAAATCCGCTTCTGTCACGAAGATTGGTCCCCTCCTTCCCGCGTCCCCCGGGGTGTTTAATGGTACCTTCCCGTGCAGGAAAATAATTTTGTCCCGCGCAGACTCCCTCAGCACTTTTTGTACTCTAAAGCCGGAGAACGGTAAGCGGACAGGGGCAGAGGTACCATTGCCAACGCCTGCTTCCTTCTCCTCTGTGCCAGGGGTTTCTGCCTCCTCTGCCTCCTGTTCGCGCTTTCTCTTAAGCTGAGGCGCTGTATCCGCCATGCTGCCTGGGAAGAACGGTACCCGCCTGCACGCAGGAGCCGCCGCCCACGCCCCTTGCGGTCCTTCCTCACAGCCTGTCGGGGATTGGACTTCAACTCCCGGCATGCTCCGCGCAGGCACGGCCGCTACTCCATTTCCCGGCATGCTTTAAGTTGTAGTCTTTTTGTGCAGGTTTTGCATCTGTTGGTTGAGGGTCTTCCAATACCTTTACGGAGGGGCAAATTTAATTGTTGCCTGGCAGACGGTGAGGAAGGGTAAGGGGCGAGGTCCTAACGAGGTGGAGTAAAGTGGTGTGTTAGTGAAAAGGCCCACCTTAGCCCAGCGCCTGGGATGGGAAACCGAAAACACTTTTGGGTTCTGTTTGATGGACACACAGTTGTTGAACAGTGACGTTTTACATTACCATCCCTACCCAGGAGTAGGCGTGGAAGGAATGTTTTTTTTTTTTTTTTTTTTTTAAACAAATCTACAAGGCATTTTATTTCTTGGTTTTTGTTGTTTTCAGACAGGGTTTCTGTATGAACCTGGCTGTCCTGGAACTCACTCTGTAGACCAGGCTGGCCTCAAACTCACAGAGATCCACTTGCCTCTGTGTCCACTGCTAAGATTAAAGGCTTATGCCACCACCGTCTGGCTTGGTTTTTTTTTTTTTTTTTTTTTTTTTTTTAATTTTTCAGACAAATGTAATGGATGTAGCACAACTTTTTCAGTTTTTAATACTAACAAGATGCAGTTTTTCTGTCCCCTCCCTTTTTTTTTTAAAGTTAGCAACAAAGTCCACCATGTTTTAATAATAGACTGAGTTTGGAATAGAAACATGAGTTGGGTATGACTGTTAAGTACAGGAACTTATTGGGGGACCTGGAAGTTGGTATAATTATTTGCAAGCTGTCACTTGTCCACATGCTTCCTGACCTTCTAGGAATATATAATATGAGGTTATCAATTATGTGCAAGACCAGAAAGAGATGTCCCACAAGGCCACAAGGCCAATGGCAGCAACTAGACCTACTCAGTTCCAGGACATTGTTCTTATGAACATTTCTGAGCATTTTTCCAACTCAGAAAAATGAGAGAAAAAGGCCAAGCATGACAAAGCATGTTTAACGCCAGCACTTCGCAAGGCAGGGACAAACAGATTGCCAGACTTCCTGCCAGAGGTACACAGGACCCTGTTTCTTGGAAAACATTAGACTGAGTATTTGTAGCCAAATGAGGAAGGAAACTGTAAGTTCCAAATTGTAGGTATGTAATGTCAAAACTGAAGTTTGCACTTTAGTACTAGATACAGCTTGCTTGCTCTCTTTCTCTTGACAAGGTCTCACTAGTAGCCCTGACCTACCTGGTCCTGGAATTAGATATGTGTGACTGGGCTGGCCTTGAACTCAGAGGTCTTCCAGCCCCTGCTCCTGAGTTCCATACTCAGCTCCAACATACTTTAAAATAAGTTTATTCTTATTAAACTTAGAATGATAGTTTTATATGAATTTGAGAATAGTGATTAGTTATATAGCGTTCTTTCATTCTAAATCTGCTTTGCTGGAATCTTTGGTGAGGGATTTTGTGTTAGATGTGTGTGCACATGTGTGTTAGATGTGTGTGCACATGTGTTCAGTGAGCATTGACCCTTGAGCAGTTAAGCACGTGCTCTGCCAGGGAAATACATCCCAAGTCCTTGAGTAGGCTTCCAACTTCTGGAGACAGAAACCAAGTCAATTGCTTATTGAACTACACCAGAGGTGCCTGGGTGGATTCCTGTCTTGATATCCCTGGTCCTTGCAGAAAGTGATGTTCTTTACTCTCCATGTTCCTACGTGTTACGCATGAGCTTGCTGGAGTAGAAATCCTAAGTAAAGGGGCTTTATAAAGTGCTGACTTGGGGCTGCTATTGTATCTTGCTGTTTGAACAGCAAGCAGTAACAGTGCCCTTTGGTGAATTTAGCTGTTTTTTAGATTGCTTCTCCTAAATTATCATGGAATGAATGATATACTCAGAAAAAAAAAAAACCTATTGTTTCTTAAATTATTTCAGAGACCATTCTAAATCTGAAACAATTATAAATGTGGTGAGTTGGTGTTTGTGTTTTGGTTCTTTGACACAGGCTGGCTTCACACTGAACCCACCAGGAGTACATACACTATAATACTTTATTTTTGTTTGGAGTATTCATTCATTCATTTACTATGTGTGTAAAAATAATGATAAAATATCCCTTTACAACTTAGAGGGGGGACAAAAACTATTTGTAAGAAAATGATTTTGAGCCGGGCGGTGGTGGTACACGCCTTTAATTCCAGCACTTGGGAGGCAGAGGCAGGCAGATTTCTGAGTTTGAGGCCAGCCTGGTCTACAGAGTGAGTTCCAGGACAGCCAGGGCTACACAGAGAAACCCCGTCTCGGAAAAAAACCAAAAAAAAAAAAAAAAAAAGAAAGAAAGATGATTTTGTACATGAGATAAAACATTATCAATTTAACTTTTAAAGATTAGTTCTACCACCCATTTCTTTAAAATTGTCTTATTTATTTCCAGTCAACACCAAATTTTATTTATATATACTCAAGCCAAAAAGAAAAGCCATGCTATCCAATAAGGGTGGTATAAGAAAGAAGTCATCCCACATTACTGGTCACAGCCCATTGGTTGGCCACCTACACACCAAGGCTTAAGAACCTCTGTGTGTCTCCACTAGACAGAAAGCTGAAGGAACACATGGATAAGACAATACAGGGCAAGAAAAGCTGCCCAGCAGAGAAGTCCCAAAAGTCAAGCCAGAGTTTATAAATAATTAAAACAAGCCAAACTTCTGGGCATGGATGGTGGCATGGGCCTGAAATTCCAGCACATGGGAGGCAGAGGCAGGAGAACCATGAAAGAAGGCCAGCCTGGGATTCATGGAGAGGCTCTATCTCAGACCATGTCAGCATGCACGCATGTGCGCTTGCATGCACACACACACACACACACACACACCGATTTTTCTGTTGTATTCCTGAAAAAAAAATCTACTGAGGAAAGACATTTATGGCAGTCTGTGAACTTTGGACTGAAGAGGAGGCTCAGCAAGGTTAAATGTTTGCTTGCCACATGAGCCTGGTGACCTGAATTCCATCCCCAGAACCCATGTTATTGGAGAACTGACTTGGAAAAGTTGTCTTCTGACCTCCACATATGTGCTGAGGTATGGCACAAGCACACACGAACGAACACACACACACACACACACACACACACACACACACACGATATTAATAACAGACATGTTTAAACGAATTTCAACTTTAAATTTGATCCCTTCTATACTATCTGGACATTTCAGACACATAGTTCCTACCTCCAAGGGACCAAGGGAGACCTAGGTAACAGGATACAATGCTTTCTTTCTTTCTTTTTCATTTTTCAGGGAAGGGCTGGCAGAAGGGCTCAGCAGGTATGGTCACCTTTCTGGGAAGCTTGGTGACCTGAGTTCAATCCCGAGACCTCGAGTAGAGGAGGAGGAAGAGAACAGGTCTACAACCTTGTCCTCCTGTCCACATGGCTGCCATGGTGCTCTCGTCCCCAGGCACACCGTGCACACATAACAGACAATGACAATTTTCTAATCTTACAGGAAAGTTAAAATAGTTTGGGGATTCAAACTATTTTAACTTCTGTTTTCTAATTAGAGGTTTTAAAATGTGTTGAGGTTGTATTAAGGGAATCCTTAAGACCCCTGTCATATTTTCTTTTTATTTATTACATTTATTTATAGCACGGACTGTGCACATGCCACAGTGCACATGGGGAGGCCAGAAGATAAAAGTATGGAGTTGGTTTTCTCCTTTTACCTTACAAGGGTACCAAGGTCAAACTCTGGTCATAAGGTATTGGGATACATATTTACCTGCTGAACCCTCTGACTGGTCCCGCTTCTGTTACATCTCTTTGTGGTTTTTCTGTTTTTGTTTTTTGTTTTGTTTGTGTTTGTTTTGTTTTGTTTTGTTTTTTTGTTTTTTTTTTTTTTTTTAGATAGGGTTTCTCTGTATAGCTCTGGCTGTCCTGGAACTCACTCTGTAGACCAGGCTAGCCTCGAACTCAGAAATCCACCTGCCTCTGCCTCCCAAGTGCTGGGATTAAAGGTGTGTGCCACCACTGCCCGGCTTCTGAAAGCTCTTTAAAAAAAAAAATTGTCAGGTTTATCTGGGCAGTGGTGGCTCACTCCTTTAATCCCAGAAGCACTGGGGGGAGGGGGGGGCCGAGGCAGATGGATCTCTTCAAGACCAGCTTATCCTCAGAGTGAGTTCCAGGAGAGCCAGGGGCTACTCAGAGAAACCCTGTCTAGAAAAACAAACAAAAAACGAAATGTTGTCAATGTATTCATTTTAAAATTAAATCAATAAGCCAAAATGCCAGAGGGCTGTACATAGTGGCACACATTGTTATCTCAGCGATCACGAGGCAGAGGCAGGAGAATTGCTGCAAGTTTGAGGTGTAGTCTACAGAGCAAATACCAGGCCAGCCAGCGCTACATAGCAAGATGCTGTCTTTAGAGACAAACAAGAAAACTAAAATAAGATAAAATCAGAAGCCTACAAAGAACAGCTTCATATACACGCTTTCTTCTGCCATTCACAATGTGGAAAAGAAGAAATAAGGGTTTTGGGTTTTTGTTTTTTTTTTCATCTGCTATGACTGACTGGGATATGATTTTAGTGTGCCCAAAGGCCCATATGTTGAAAGTTTGGTTCCAATGTGATGGTACTGAAGTAGTGGAGCCTTTAAGATCTTTCGAGAGATATTTAAAACTGCAGCATTCAGCCGGGCAGTGGTGGCGCACACCTTTAATCCCAGCACTTGGGAGGCAGAAGCAGGTGGATTTCTGAGTTTGAGGCCAGCCTGGTCTACAGAGTGAGTTCCAGGACAGCCAGGGCTACACAGAGAAACCCTGTCTCGAAAAACAAAAACAAAACAAAACAACAACAACAAAAAAAACCAACAACAACAACAACAAAACGGCGGCATTCAATTTGCCTTTTCTTAATCAGCCGCCATGTTCCCGACTAGCCTAGACCTGCGGCCAGGAGCAGCTATGGCCATACCGTACCAGGCCATCTGCTCAAGCTGTCAGAGACACCAGCCCTGGCACCCAGGAGACGCCAGTGTGAGAGATGACTCTGCCAATCTACCAAACTGTCTCCACAATGCTTGGCTGAGCCCAGACCATCCCACCATCCACGTGGGCTTGGTACAATGAGACTCTAACGCTTAGATTATCCAAAAGCTTTAAATGTTTGGTAATGCTCGATAACAAGATGCCCACACAATCAGAGGTGTAACCCAATACCCAACCTAGGTATACCAACTACCTTTGACTGCTAGAGACAGGCACATGTCTACTTCCATGTTTCTCTCTCTTTCTTTCTTTCTCTCTCTCTCTCTCTCTCTCTCTCTCTCTCTCTCTCTCTTTCTCTCCCTCCCTCCCTCCCCTAACTCCTCCTCTTCCTTCTCCTCTTCCTCTCCTTACTCCTCCTCTTCCTCTCCTTACTCCTCCCACTTTAGCTCCTCCCACATTAAGATGCAGAGCTGGTCTGTCATAGCGTTTCTATCGCTCTGACAAAACATCACCATATGCAATCTGGAGAGAAAGGGGTTTGTTTCATTTTATACTTCCTGGTAAATCAATCACCGAGGGAAAGCAGGGCAGGAACTCAAGCAGGGCAGCAGTCTGGAGGCAGGAGCTGATGCAGAGGCCATGGAGAAGCGCTGCTTACTGGGTTGCTTTCCATGACTTGCTCAGCTTGCTTTCCAATAGCACTCAGAACCACCAGCCCAAAAGTGGCATCACTCATAATGGGGTAAGGTCCTTCTGTATCACTCATCAATCAAGGAAATGTACTATAGGCTTGCCCATGGCTAATTTAGCAAGGACATTTTCTCAATTAAAGTTCCCTCTTCCAAAATAACGCTAGCTTGTGTCAAGTTGATATAAAACCAGGCGCCACACTACCTGTCCTAGTTACTTTCTATTCTTGTGATAAGATACAACGACCAAGGAAACTTTTAGAAGAAAGAGTTTATTAGGGGCTATAGATTCAAAAGGTTAAAGTTTGTGACTATTTGCAGCAGGGGCAGCCGGCAGGCAGGCAGGCCCGGTGCTAGAGCCGTAGCTGAGAGCTCACATCTTGAGACCAATGAAGTAGAGTAAGAGAGAAAGAGACACTGGGAATGACCAAAAAAAAATCTTTTAAAACCTCAGAGCCCAATCCCAGTGACACACCTCCTCCCAAAAGGCCACACCTCCAAATCTTTCCAAACAGTTCCACCAACTGCGGACCAAGTATTGAAATGTATGATCTGTGCTGGAGAGATGGCTCATCGGCTAACAGGACTGGCTGCTCTTCCAGAGGTCCTGAGTTCAATTCCCAGCAACTACATGGTGGCTCACAGCCATCTGTAATGGGATGTGATGCCCTCTTCTGGTGTGTCAGTGACAGTTATACATTAGATAAAAAAAATAAACTTTCAAAAATTATATGAGCCTACGGGGGCCATTCTCATTTAAACAATCACACTCCTGGGAGATTGCTAGGTCATCATGGTGCTATTCTTGGAAGGACTTAGTGTATTTTTCTTTTGTGGGGTTGTGGTTAGAACACAGGCCAGTGTAGTGCAGTGTAGTGAAGAACATTACACCTTCCTCTTTGCTATTAGCTTTGATGAGAAAAAATTTCTTATAAAAAGACTGTGCCTGACCTCTAAAATCTCCACTTCTCTATCTTTTCATTAGATCTTACACCCATATATGACACCGCTATGGTATCCCACGTCAAGAGACTAGTACCAGAGAAGCAGCACAGGCGTGGCCACCCGAGCTGGGACTTCAGTTTCCAAATCTGAACTAAATAAACTTTCTTACAAAGGACCTAGGCTCAGGTATTTTTATTATGGTGCTGAGTGTAGATCATAATGTGTTCTTTTCAAGTATTCTCAAATTCCTACAGCTAGAAATTTGGTAAGAAGTCTTACATTTTTTTTTTTCAAAGCTGTGTATGATGGTGTACACCTGTAATCCCAGCACTCAAGGGTCAGAGGCATGAAGATCAACCACAAGTCTGAGGCTAGCCTGATCTACATCAGGAGTTTCAGGGCAGCCAAGGACAAGGTAGTGAGATTCTATCTCAAACAAACAAATGTATAGTTTTCCTTTCCTTTCCTTTCCTTTCCTTTCCTTTCCTTTCCTTTCCTTTCCTTTCCTTTTCTCTCCTCTCCTCTCCTCTCCTCTCCTCTCCTCTCCTCTCCCCTTCCTTCCTTCCCTTCCTTCCTTCCTTCCTTCCTTCCTTCCTTTCTTCTTCTCCCTCCCTTCCTTTCTGTTTTGTTTCCTGCTGACTTCTGGCACTTCTAGGATTTTATCTGTGGGTCCCAAAGTAAATAATATATCCCCCAATCTCCTGGCTGGTTCACCAAATAGAAGAGAAGGAAAAAATAAATTTAGCACTTGGATCCTTGATTCTTGGTTGATGGAGCTGTTTCGGGGGAGATTAGGAGGTGTGGCCATGCTGGAGGAAGTATCTCACCATGGGGCAGGCTTTGAGAGCCTCGGGACTCAACCTATTCCCAGTTCTCTCTGCGACCTGCCTGTGTTTTCAGATGTGAGCTTTCAGCATCCTGCTTAACCTTCTGCTTGCCACTGGCTTCCCTGCTGCGATGGGCCTTCTGGAACCACAAACCCTTCTATGCTTTGCTTTGGTCATGGTGTTTTATCACAACAACAGAAAGCAACCAAAGTTCATAATTGGGAATCTGTCTCTAAGAAGTAACAGATTAAGCTTGGTATAGTGGCATTTGAAAGCTGAGGTAAGAGGATCACCATGTGTTTGAGTCCAGAGAGTCTGTGAACTATGCATCTCGTGCAGTGGGACTTCAACCCCATCAGATATTGATTGGTTACTATTACGAGCTTTGTGCCACTATTGCACTGGGCTAGCCCACTTTAAACCTCTCCTTGGGTAATTCTGGAGTTACCAGCATCAGAGTCTGTGAGCATGTTTCTCTTGCAGTTTTGATTTCTCAGAATAATCCTCAGTCTTCTGCCTAGAACACAGATGCACCTAGCTGCCAGTTGAATGTAAACCACTTCTATTAGGCCCAGGAAGGGTAGTTACTCCTAGGTAGGAAGGGGCCAAGGAAGAGGAACATTGAGTACAGATGGAGCACTTGAGTCAACCCTAAGAAGAGAAAGTGAGGAGGACGATGGTTCCACAGGCACTCATTCAAACTCCCTCATGCCCTTAAATCGTCAACACTCGGAATTGAAAGGGACCTTGTCCACTGACATGCTTTCGCTACCCCTTGATTTCAAAATCAAGAGTTATTCAACAAAAGGGCAGTTTGGTCTATTTTTTTAAATGCTTTCAGTAATAGAGAAAGAATTCACAGCCCAGATTGCCTTAATTTTTGTCAAAAAAAAAAAAAAAAAAAAAAGCCTGTAAAAATCTTTAGAATTAAATAAAAGCGTAAAATAAAATTATAAAAGTCTGAACTAGGGAGTGAGACCTTGTCCCAGAAAACAAACAGCAAGGTTGGAACCATGGCTCAGAGGTTCAGAGCGCTCAGTGCCTTCTGCTCTTCCTAAGCACCCAAGTCCAGTTCTCATCTCTCACAGGACAAGTTCCTATTGCTCTGGCTTCAGGGCATCTTCTGGATCCCAACAGTACTTGCACTCACGTATGCATCCTGTACCACCTCCCACACACGCAAAAAACCTAGAGCAGGCACATTTTAATGGTGTGCTGTTCGAAGCATTCCCTTTAAGCAATGTGACATCAATGCCCAAGTGGCTGCTGTTTTCGATCCTTTCACAACTGCACCGAAGATCTAAGCAGCACAGAAACTCAATAAGATAGTCATTCACAATAGATAACTCAGCACACAATTTAACGTTAGACCAGCATATTATATATAATCTTTTATGCCACCGATAGACATATGTACATATAATTTTAAAACACTCTTTATAGTAGCAGCCAAAATATGAAGTGAGAGAGAATAAATCTAATAAGAGAGGAGATTATCAAACATGAAAAGTATGATACAAATTTATTGAAATACATTTAAGGACGTAAGTGGTGATGCTGTTATGGATAGGAAGACTTTACCGTGAAAGTACCCGTTCTTCCTAGTCAAATACATAATCTGAATACAACTCTAATAAAAATATACTTTACCCTGGAACCTGACAGTGTATAAAACAACACCGAAAAGTAAGAATTATGAAAAGACAGTGATTTAGATGAACAAGAAGAGTGGGGAGACCTGGCCTACAGGGCCTTAAAGCTTTTTAAAAGATGCGTGGCACTAACACAGGGTATACTTGAAAGAGAGTAGAGAACCAGCAATACACACGTACACATGACAGGTCGCAACAGCAGTAGCTGTCTGTGCTGGTGCATACCTTTAATCCCAGCACTGTGCTGGGGGAGGAGAGGCAGGTAGATCTCTGAATTTGAGGCCAGTCTGGTTTGCATAGTGAATTCTTGGCCAGCCAGGGATACATAGTAAGATCCTATCCTAAATAAACAGAAAAATTACAAACAGATACCAGTGAGGATAGGCTGGAATGCCGGGGAAAAACTGAGAGAAAAGAATTAGATTTCTGACTTGAAAGCCAAGAATAAGCCAGGCATGATAGCTTATAATACCTAAAAGCCAGGAAGCTGAAGGAGAAGGATGTCAAGTTTATGGTCAGTCTGGGCTACAGACTACTTTAAAAAAAAAAAAATCAAAACCAGAAAACAGACAGCAACAACCCCAAGCGGAGGAAAGGTCGAGATGTGAATAAGAACGCTTTGGCAGAAATGAGATCAAGGTCTTTTCAGGGTTGAACGTAGAAGAAAATGTGGACTAACACAGGAAGGCCTATGTAAGACACAGAAAGCCCTGACGGCAGCTTCACGGGCAGTATTTTATGTTATGCTATAAACGTAACTTTAAAAGATACTAAGCGCTGGGCAGTGGTGGCGCACGCCTTTAATCCCAGCACTTGGAAGGCTGAGGCAGGCAGATTTCTGAGTTCGAGGCCAGCCTGGTCTACAGAGTGAGTTCCAGGACAGCCAGGGCTCCACAGAGAAACCCTGTCTCGGAAAACAAACAAACAAAAACAAATAAAAGATACTAAGCTCACGCTTTTAACAAAAACAACTCGTGATTTAGAGATTTGTAACTAAAAATTCAGGGAGGAAGTCCCTGGAATTGCTTTAAGGTGATCTTAGAGCAGTGGGTCTCAGCCTTCCTCACGCTGTGGCCCTTTAATACAGTTCCTCATGTGGCGACCCGGCGACCCGACCATAAAATCACTTCCATTTGCTACTTCATAACGGTAACTTCCGTAGTTATGAATCTTAATGTAAATATCTGATATGGAGGATATCTGACATGTGACCCTTGTGAAAGGGCAGTTCTACCCCAAAGGGTGGAGACTGCTGACCCTACACGAACAAAAGAAAACCCACGAGTGACACAGCAACATGGACACACCTTGCAGACATGTCAAACAAAGGAAACACAATGCAATCTGTATAGAAGATAAAGTCATAAAATCAAATAATGTTTCTGAGGTGCATATGTCCATGGAAACTTCAAAATAATTCAAGATTCAGAACAGTTGGTTATTTACATAAGGACACTCGAAGGGCCTGGAATTCAGAATGCAAAGGAAACACGCATGTTGGCAATAAGGTTTTCTTAAGTTATATGGTAGCTGCATGAGTATGGTATAGTATCCTTTAGATATTTTGTATATAACAAAAAAAAAACCCCATAATTTAAAAACTTTTTGTTTTTTTTTCAGGAAAAAGATATGTCAAAGGGAAGAGGAGAGGCTCAAGGTACACACCAGGGGAGACAAGGACATTTAGCTGACCAGAGAACATAAGTGACCCCTTGCCTCTCCCTGGGGATACACTCTGGTGCTAAATTGAGAACCGGTTTCTTTCAGTTCAACATAAAGCCAGGTGCCGTGAAGCATGGGCTCTCACAGATGTTTGAGGACGTCCTAGGTGTCACACGATCTGTTGGAAACTGAGGCCCACACCCTGGCTTTTCTTCTCCCTACCTGTTCATGTACTCAGAGTGGCTTCCAGGTTTGAGTTTTCTTCTTTGCCTTGGTGGTGCTGGAGGTAGAATCCGAGCCCTTGGGCATGTTAAGCAGGTGGTCTACCACCGATTCATCTCGAGTCCTAGGTTTGCACTTCTAATTTTACAAAAGATTTACGTGTGAATGGTTGTTTCGCCTGCGTCTACATAGGTGTTCTACCTGTGCACCTGGTGCACAAGGAGGTCCTGGTCAGAGATGGCATCAGATACCCAGGAGATAGAGTTAGATAAGGTTGTGAGTCACCACGTGGATCCTGAGAACTGAACCTGGATCTTCTGCAAAAGCAGCAAGAGTCTTTAACCACTGCACCACTGTTTCCCCAGCCCCTAGGATTGCATTTTTAATGACAGTTTTTCAATAGGTTAAATTCAGTGTAGGGCTGGATGTGCCTTCCAGCTTGATGAAGTGAGGTGACGTCTCTGGGAGATTTTTGGTAGTGTGTGTGTGAAGCCTGGATACTTGCCACCTCTGCCCAGTTTCCCTGGGCAACTTCTGGCTCATCAATCAGGCTCATCCCTCTTGAGTGGTACCTATTTCCCCAAGTGCCTGATGCCAGGGGAAGAAGACAACCATGTGTCAGCTTCCTATCCAGCGAAGCAGCAGACGAGACACTGCTGACCTTCCTGATAGCACAGTCCCTTGACAACTTGAATGTCTGACTTCCTCGTCGTCTTCCTGGGGGAGTCCCTGGCTTCCTCCTGCCCTTCTTGGGGAGTCCCCATCTTCTTCCTGGTCTCTGGGGAGTCCCCATCTTCTTCTTGGACTCCTTTCGGGGGTGGTTCCCATCTTCTGCCTGGCCATCTTGTGGAGCCCAAAGTAATGGAAGCTGGTGGCAGTGTGATGCTGTGTCATGAACAGAGTCCAGCTGGCTCTGGCTCCTGATGCCCCTGCTATATATACTGGACTAACGACTGCTGTGAGCTATTTCCAGCTTTTTTCATGAAAGCTGAAAGTGTCAACTTAGTGTCTCCAGATCTGAAAGAGAGCAAAGAGAATGTCAACTCTGCCTAAACCCAGCACATCTGTTTCTCCCCTCTTCGGTTTTCATCCTCTTTTCTGCCCCACCTGCTACAATGTCTCTCCTTTAACACACTCACAGGATGCAACTAGTTCCTGTTACCTTTCATCATTTTGCATTGCTGAACTGATGTCACTCCGGGCGTCTGTTCCAACTTTGGAACACACCTCTAATCCAATCTCAGAGCGAGAACCAGTATGATCAGTAGTACTTCTTGTTAATTAATTAATTCTTGTGAATTGAGGATTCCGTTTGTGGTAGGGCCCTGCCTACCATGAATTCTTGACATGTGCTCATTCCACCGTAACAGATTCCTAATGAACAAGGAAAACTAAGGGTTCGGAGGGCTAAGTAACATGACCAAGTAACTTCTCAAACGCTACTGGGTGAAGGTGCCAGGGTACAAATCCAGTCAATATTCTCCAGAAGCTCTCTCAATCACTGGCGCTACAGAGACTATCTCCTAAAGTCCTTACATAACACTGGATGACTCCTCCCCCACCGCACCCGCCCTTCCCAGCCCTCCGGTAACTTACAGTGTATAACAGCCTCCTTGACTTGGTAAAAGCCACCGTCCTGGCTTCGACCATCCACATAGTACATGAATCGGAGTTCCGGCGGGTAGGCGGCTCTGGTCAGGCCGGATAGGAGGGGTATCGTGCAACCCTCTGCCCCCGGGGCCTCCGTCAGGGCCTGCAGCATCTGGTACTTGCACCAGGGGTCCCGAAGGAAGCCTGGGGTGATGAGCAGCACCCGGCAGTGGCTACTACTCAGCGCCTGGCATAGCTCGGAAACAATAGCGCCACCTGGGGCTGCATCCCGAAGCTGCAGGAAGCAGCGTAGACTGGCCTTGCTACCCTCCAAGTAGGAGACCAGCTCCTGGGCGGCCTCTAAATCTTCCTCACTGTGGCACACGCAGACATCGTAGTTTTTGCTCCAGCGGCCGCTGCTGCTGCTGCTGCTGCTGTCCATGTGTGTTGGTGGCGAGGTAGGTGACATTCCTGAATTGCGGGTCGAACTGCGGCTCTCGGGTGAACTGTGACTCGGGGGTGAGCTGCGGCTCTCGGGTGAGAGACCATCCTGTGTGGCTGTCTGTGAACCATCACTGAGGTGGCTTTCCTGGGAGATTGGTATCTTCTTGGGCTTCTTCAACAGAGCCTGCCTGAACCATTCTACAGGGGAGAAACACTGAGCTGAGACTTGTGGCCAGCTAGCTTAAGATCCTTCCCCAAGGAAAATGGGCAAGATTCTGCCAGCTTCACCTTATCCTCTGCCTTGCTGTTTGGCATAGCCCTCAGGTCTCTTGTCTAAGAGTTCCTGCTATCTTTAAAGGTCCCCCCCCCCAAAGGTTCCCCAACACTGAGCTTCAAATCCCCAATTTGCATCCTGTCCAAATAGGGTTTTACCAGTCCAATTAAGAAAGGCACCTTAGTCCGGTAAGGTCACCTTAGAGAGGTAGAGTTTGTTGTGGTCTAGCTACCCAGGAGGCTGAGACAGTGAGGGTTAATAGTTAAGCCAGGCTGGATGACAGGGAGAGGGCTTCTTAAAAATAAAATCTGCTGTGCATGGTGGTCCATGCCTTTAATTCCAGCACCTAGGAGGCAGAGGCAGGTGGATCTCTGTACAGACCAGCCCGATCTACACAATTTGAGTTCCAAGCCAGCCAGAGTTACATAGTGAAACCCTGCCTGAAAAATAAAATAAAAATTTAAATTACAATAAGACAATTTATCTAATTATGAATTAATTATAAGTTTAATGATTTGATTATAACATAAAATAGGTGACTTTATTCTGCTCTAGATCATTTGATATCTGCTACCTGTTGCCCAGTTAAATCAGGAGGTTTACAACCATAGTTAATTGCCTAAGCAAGTGGACGAAGAACTACATCTGTATTTAAGGATTAATCAGGTCCAGCTGCAGCTCTGAGAGGAGGTGACTTTAGATGAATGAAAAGGGCCAGGGAAGATGGACCCAGTGCTGTATGAAGATGAACTATGGTGTCTGTAATCCTAGCACATGGGAGGACCAGAAGTTCAGGGTCAGTCTCAACTACAATGACAATTTCAAGGCAGCCTGGGTCAAAGCAAGTAAATATGAATAACTAAATAAGAAGATAAAGAGCCAGGGGACTGGAATCTGTTCTGTTGTTCAGAGGCTAAGGGGTATTAGTCAGAGCTCCCAGAGAACACAGAACTTGGCCACACTTCGAACAGGCAGCAGATCCGACTGAAGGCCTGCCATACTGTGTGGTCTATGGCCTTAAGCAACTTCCTAGATCTCAACTTCCTCACCTATAAAATGGGTCTGTTTTGTTCTTGAAGGTGAAAAGAGATAAGGCGGTGCCTAGTAAATTCTAAGTACTCCATAATATTAAAACTCAGCTGTCCTGGGGACTGTCTCCTTTTTTGTCTTTCCTTGTTTCCTTCCTCATAATGGTTCTAGAAAAAGATTCAGATACACCATGTTAAGTACTCAGCACAATGGTTTTCAGGCCAAGCAGGATGCCAAAAAATCTAAAATACAGTCCTGCAGAATCCAAGATGCATGCCTTCCTCCTCCCTCTCCAAGAAGCTTTGGGTGGTCCCACCAGCGGCTTTTTCCCTGTCACCAGCCTTTCGGCCGTCTCTTCCCTGAGTTTCGACAAGAGAGTCCTTCCATCTCACCAGCAGGCTAGGGAGGATTCTCTTAGGAACCAGCTCCTAGTTAGCAGGCAGGTTCTACTTACCAGCTATCTTGTCTCGAGGTTTCTTGGACTGAGCGGAGGAGGCTGGGATGGAGGACGATGAAGCCATAGTGCAGGCTTCCAAACTAACCATGAAAGAGCAGGCATTGGGGGAACGGCAGGAGAGAAGAGACCCAGTCTGAACTTCATGGAGCAGCCATCCTGCCAGGAACAGGGAATCACAAAAGCGGCGGTTACCTACCCAGAAGTTCTGCTTCTCTCCTCGTCTCTAACGGCTCAGTCACTAACGGGTTCACGGGATCAGGGGGATAAACCGGGTCTGTGCAGCGTGACCAGACTTACAAGGTATGAACTTGGTAGAGTGACTGTTCTCAGATTCACCTGGCCAGGAGGGCATTTGGGATCTGGGAAAACACAGGATAGAGAGGCAGCTCTTCTGAAGGACTTCCTGGGTCCATGCTGAAATGGAAGAAGGAAGGACTGACCGTTTGGATGGGTAGACCAGTGCTGAGCTGTAGGCATACTTGAAGCGAGTCTTGCTATATTTCCTCTGTCTGTCTTCCCCTAACCCCATCTGTTCACTCACCTAGCCCTTACCTGTCAGCTAGGAAAACAATGTCACAAAATGACGAAGACTGCTGACTACAGGTAGATTGCATGAATTTGCACCTCCTGCTGACCATGGCCTTCAACAGTCTTCCTAGGTCTTGTTGTCTCCATCTGTGAAATGGGAAACACTGTAACACTAGAAACTGCAACTCCGCATTGCCATGTGAATAACATGAAGTAGTTTATTTAATGTGCTAATAGTAGCTCACGTGTGAAAACCTGTTAAAATATCAAGGGTTAGTATGTCCTTAAAATAATCTATCCAGATACAATGGCATAACCTGTCATCCCAGGCACACAGGTGGTTGAGGCAGGGGGATCACTTATGAGTTTAGACAAATCTCAGAAATCTGTTGAGACCCTATTTTAAAGAGAAAACAAACACCTGGGTATGGTGGCATACACCTGCAATCTCAGTACCCACAGGAGGACGGCTGCAAGTTCGAGGCCAGCTTTGTCCACGCAGTGAGTTTCAGACTACCTAGGATCATAAACAAAGTAAGGCCCTGTGTCAAACAAACTAGCTATGGAAGAGAACATAGTGCTTTTAAATCCCAGTCCTTAGTACTTGAGTTTAGTGTGTGTGTGTGCATGCGCGTGCGTGCGTGCGTGTGTGTGTGTGTGTGTGTGTGTGTGTGTGTACTATTCTGCAGCACAAGTGTGGAAGAAAGAAAGCAGCTTCCGGAAGCTGGTTCTCTCTTTCCATCACAGATTCTGGGGACAAACTCAGGTCATCAGGTTTTGTACAGCAAGCGTTTTTACTCACTGAACTCATCTTGTCCTAGCCATAAGGGGGATGGATTTGGTTTGTAAGACTCGATGTTAATCTTCCCCAAACTGATCTTTATTTAGTTCAGTGCTCTCTCTGAGTTCAGGGTTTTTTTTTTTTTTTTTTTTTTTTTTTTTCATTTTGGGGTAGAGGTTATCAAGTCGCTTCAGAGTTTGTATGAAAATGCTAAGGACTAAGAATGCTTAGATGAGTGACTTGATGTGTTTCCTTTACACTGCAAGGATAGAGTGGTCCTGATGCTGGAGGCTCTTTTACTTTTGGTTTTAGGGAGAAGACTGTCTGTGGGGGCAGCACCTGTTCCAATGCAGGGAGCCCTAGCATTTTAGAGGCAATTCTCCAGCTGAAGGACTGGTAGGGTGCTGGGCTCAGAGCTTTCTGGCCTTTTGCTGGTTCTACAGAAGTAACAAAAGCTCCCTCTGGGAATTCATAGAGAAACAAATCTGACTATTAGATACATTGTAATCAGAGGTGTCAAAATTTTAAAAACATGAGTCTGTCAGATACTAATGAACAAGTACCACAGTTCTCAAAACCTTACACAGCTTCAACAACCAAGGCGTGTGGTGACTGATCTTAATGGCTGGCCTGATGAGAATGAGAAATGCCTACGAGACTAGTAAGGCACTCCCCTGGGGATATTTGGGAGGGTGCTCCCAGAGATGATTAGAAAGTGAATGCATCAAATCCCTTGACAGAGTCATAATTTGAGAGCCTGGCTGGGAGGTGTGAGGGCTGGAAGTATAGCTTAGTAGAGAAAAGCAGGTCACCAGAGGAGTGCCCTTACAGTTACATCTTGTCCTGTCTCGTTCCCTTAGTCCCTCTCTGCTTCATAGCCACCATGGTGTGAACTACACTGCTCCACCGCGCCCTCTGGCTATGCTGAATCAAACCTTCAGAAACCATGAGCTCTGTGTAGCTTTTCGTCCTTGAAGTAATTCCTGAAGGCATCTGTCTCACTAACACAGAGCAAAGGAAGAGTGCCAGAGTCAGAGGAGATACTTGAAAGAGAAAAGCAGGCACACCACAGAGGAGGACACCTAGAGTGGACTGAGCCTGTCTGCAGGAGCTTCCCCCTGTTCTCCGGGCTCCTGACAACCTAAGGAAGAGTTAGTAGCTCTGCAGTACCTCTCTCTGACCATCAGCAAGCTTTGAAAGACTTCCTGGTCAGGGGCTGCTATCTCTCCACACCTCAGGAAACCATTCAAGATATCTTTTCCAGGGGCTGGAGACATAGATGGCTTAGCGCTGAAGAGAGTTTGCTCTTCCTTCAAGAGAACCCCAGTTTGGGTCCCATCTCCCACATGGGTCACAACTGCCTATAACTCCACCTGTCCTCCAAAGCCCCCCTCCCCATGGCATACATTTACATAGACATATGCACACAAATAAAAATCAATCTTTAAAATAATAAATAAAAAAAGTCTTTCTTCCTGGCAGTAGATATAAGATTACTTAACTCTAATATTCTCTAAAGATTTTCTTGATTTTTGTTTTAATATAAAATGTATTGGGTGGCCTTGATACAATCTGGGAAGTCATTCATTCCATTCATTCATTCATTCATTCATTTTGTTTTTTTTTTTTTAATATTTATTTATTTATTTATTTATTTATTTTTTGGTTTTTCGAGACAGGGTCTCTCTGTATAGCCTTGGCTATTCTAGAACTCACTCTGTAGACCAGGCTGGCCTCAAACTCAGAAATCCGCCTGCCTCTGCCTCCCAAGTGCTGGGATTAAAGGCGTGCGCCACCACTGCCTGGCTCTTTTGTTTTTTTAAGGGTTTCTCTGTGTAACAGCTCTGGTTCTCCTGGTACTCATTTTGCAGACCAGACTGGCCTTGAACTCAAAGAAATCCACCTGCCTCTGTCTCCTGGAGTACTGGGATTAAAAACACAAGCCACCACACCTAGCTTTTGTGTTATTTTGTTCTGTTCCATCCCCTGTCCCTCCCCTGAGAGCTGGGGACTGAACCCAGGGCCTTGAGCTTTCTAGGCAAGCTCTCTACCACTGAGCTAGATCCCCAACCTTCATTTAATTTTTAAAAATAATATTCTAAAGTTTAAAATGGCATAAAAGCTAATATGGAGACAAAAATTCATATAATATGACATTCTACTGGAATATAAAGATGTAAAAGTTTTATGAAACAGGGCTGGGGGGGAGGTGTAGCTTAGTGAAAGAGCATGCACTTAGCATTTACAAAGCCCTGGGTCAATCCTCAGTACTGTAAAGACAAAAGGAGGAGGGGGAGAAGGAGGAAGAGGGTCAGGAAAAGTAGGGAGAAAGGAAGCAAGGGTTTTGAAATAACTCACCGTTTTGACAACCATCCTGATTTGGGGCAACTGCCTTTTTTAATTGCTTCGGGGTGGAGGGGTGGGAAAGTTCTAAAGATGCAGCCGGGTGCTTGCTTAGCGTGCAGCAATGGAGCCCAGCACTCATGGGATAAGGGGAAGAAGAGCGAGGCAGGAGGGAAAGGAGGAGAAGAAAGAGGATCGGAAGGAGGATTAAGTCGGTTGTTCAGTAGCATATCCACTGGGAGTGGGGGTGAGTGGAGGGTGCAATATGTCCTTTAACTGTCATTACGGAAAAGTGTAAGCGTGTAAGCGTAAGAAGTAGCAGCTTCTCTGACAGCGTAATTGTGCAAGGTGCCAGATAAGTTCCAGTAACCACATCCTTCCTGGATAGAACCTCACGCACCTTCCCTTTTCACTGTTAGTCCTTCTGTAGCCAAGGCTGGGGAGCCATCACTCAGCCGTGACTTAACTTTCCCAAGACGCAGCGTGCCAATCACCACACATCAAGTCAGATTAGATGGTGAATCTGAACCAAGGCCTGATCACTGGCTTTGTCTAATCTCGGACTCATTGGGGCTCATAACAAGTCACTTTTTCTTAAAAAAAAAAAAAAAAAAAAAAATTCATAAATGTACATGTACTTCAAAAACCCACTTTATAGAGAATGACAGGGACTTCATAGAAAATTAACAAGACGTTCCTTCAAAAAAAAAAAAAAGCCAGGAAAGAAAATCATTTCTAGTTCAAGGCCAACCTGGGCTACATAGTGAATTCCAGGCCAGCCTGGGCTATAAATTGAAACCCCTCCACAAACAAAACAAAACAGAATAAATAAACATACACATACACCATACCCCTAACACACACACACACACACACACACACACACACACACACACACAAAGGAAACAACCTGCAAAAGCAAAAGAAATACAAAGATACTCCTGAAGACTGTTACTGGCCAGTTTAGAAGTAAAGCCTAAGTTTTATGAGATTTTTGAGGCAAGTCTTGGATACAAACTGAGATCCTATCTCAAACACATATACACATACAAACAAACAACAAACAAACCAAAAAGGAGGCCAGCAAGATGGCTCCTGTGATAAAGCTGTCTGTATAAACCTAGTGACATGAATGAGTTCTATTCTCAGAATCCACATAAAGGGAGAACCAACTCCATAAAGTTAACCTCTGCCTTACACACACACCACACACCACACACACACACACACACACACACACACACACAGTGTACATACCCCATCCTACACACCTACTAATAATTTTTTAAAAAATTATTTCTTTATTTTTATGTGCTTTGGTGTTTTGCCTGCATGTCTGTCTGTGCGAGGGTGTTGGATTCCCTGGGACTGGACTTAGAGGCAGTTGTGAGCTGCTGTTTGCATACTTTGAATTGAACCTGGGTTTCCTGGAAGTACAGCCAGTGTTTTTTAACCGGTGAGCCATCTCTCCACCCCACTAATATACTATTTAATTTTTTTAAAAGAAAGCAAATGAATTGCTTCTATTTATAAGCAATAGACTTATTTATTTATTTATTTATTCATTCATTCATTTATATTTATGGAGAGGGGTTAAGGTAAAGTCTCCAGTAGCCCAGAGTGACTTTGAACTCCAGATCTTCCTGCCAAGTGCTGGGCTTACATGCATGTGCTTCCTCTCCCAGCTAATGGTGAACAAATTAAAAGGGCTCATCAAATTTTGTGATTTTTTCTGTGAGATAAACTCCAAACTTCTTTCCATACTACATTTTGTAAGTTCCAAAGAATAAAAACGTGGAAAAGTGTGTCTCTGCATGAATAGAAGCATCCACTATTTTAAACGTAAGCATACACTGAAAGGTTTTCTGGGTATTGTGGCCCATGCCTGTAATCCTAGCATTTGAGAGCTTGAGGAAGGAGAGCTGTGAATTCCTCAAATGCATTAAAATATAACCACTTCAGTGTATTTTAGTCATAGAGAAACATATCCTACCATAGGATATCAGTCATATTATCCTATCATAGGATATCAGTCATATTATCCTACCATAGGATATCAGTCATATTATCCTACCATAGGATATCAGTCATATTATCCTACCATAGGATATCAGTCATATTATCCTACCATAGGATATCAGTCATATTATCCTACCATAGGATATCAGTCATATTATCTTACCATAGGATATCAGTCATATTATCCTACTATAGGATATCAGTCATATCCTACCAGCCAAAGAGGAGTCATAGCAAACTTAATGCTGCCATGTTTCTCAAATTGGCTCTTGGAATGCTTAAGTTTCTTAGTTCAAAAATACTATCTTTGTTCTGAAAACATCTATAAATAAATAATGTATTTGTTTTGTATTTATTTCGATGTGGATTTTGTGTAAATCCAAATGTGAATATTTGGGCATGTAACATAGATTGTGTCAGCAGTGTTCACAAGGCAGGCAGGTCTCTGTGTGTTTGTGTGTTAAGGCCAGCCTGGTCTGCATAGTGAGTTCCAGGCCAATCAGAGTTATAAAGGGAGACACCATCTTTAAAAAACAAAAACAAAGACAAAAACAAAAAGCATGTCTTCAGACATTAGCTACCCCTTGAGCTTAAAACTGGCTCTCCCTCTTTCTCTCTTTTTTTTTCTCCTTTCTTTATTTTATGCATGAGTACACTGTTGCTATTCTAAGACACCAGAAGAGGGCATCAGATCCTATTCCAGATGGTTGTGAGCCACCATGTGGTTGCTGGGAGTTGAACTCAGGACCTCTGAATGAGCAAACAATGCTCTTAACCACTGAGCCACCTCTCCAGCGCCCCCTCCTCCCCCCTTAAAGTAATGCTGGAGATGATGGAATCCAGTGTGTCACATGGCTCTACCACTAAGCTACACATCAAATCCCCAATGAGTGTTCCTCATACACTTTTTAAAAGGCTTTGTGGGAAAAGGTTGGAGAAAGTACCTAGGGGATCTTGAAGACAGCCTCTGACCTGCACACCTCCAGAGTTGAAAGGATTTACTGTAAAGCAATGGTAGTGAAGGAAGGCAGAATGACTGCCAGGGAAGGGGGGGACAGACAATAGGAAACCAATGTCACTAAACAGACCTGATAATAGAAAACCAATGTCACTAAACTGACCTGATAATAGAAAACCAATGTCACTAAACAGACCTGCACCTGTGCGGATCTCCCGCCTCCGATAAGGGTGACACTTTAGTTGGGTAGAAAAAGGTCTCCTCTCCTCTTCCTACTTATTTTGAGGTAAGGTTTGTTTTACCCCAGGCTTGCCTTCAGCTCATTAAATACTGAGGATGACGCTGAGCTTCTTCTGATCTTTCTACCTCCACGTCTGAAGTACTGGGATTATTGGCAAGGGCCACCAAGCCCAGTTTTAGGCCACAGTGGGGACCCAACCCAAGGCTTTGTGCATGCTAGGTAAGCATCTATCTACTGAGGTAGTGTTGTGGGGACAATTAATCTCAATCTGCATCTCAAACCACGAAAATTAAATGTTAAATGGGTATGAGAGTTACCTGAGACTAGCAATAAAGATCTTATAGGAAAATATATGGCATAGTTTCCGACTTTGGAGTAGACAAAGCAAAAAACAAATTGCTTTTTGTGACATGGGTCTCTCACTCTGTAGAGGCTGGCCTAGAACTCACTATGTAGGCCAGGCTGGGCTCAAACTCCCTGAGGTCTGGGAGTACAGGTGAGAACCGTTATGTTGGGGGAAGGGAGAATCTAGCGTGATGCAGCCTGTAGGAGGGGAAAATAATAAATTGGAAAACAGTAATGTGAAGACTTTTGTTCCAAAGATATGATTGAGAGACTGAGGAGGCAATCTACCGAGACAGGGAAAATGTTTAAAAATGCGTATCTAACAACTGCTGCAAATCCCGAGAAGTTCACGAACTCTATAAACTGCTAAGAGACATGGACGGAGGGTAGACCTGAACAGTCATTTCACAGAAAGGATATTCAAATGACCAACAGACCAAAAGATGCTCCGTTTCTGAGGCCTCAGAAAAAATGCAAATTGAAACCTCGGGGCTTCAAGGCTGTGCAGTCAGCAAGAACAGCTCCAGAGAGGAGGACACTGGCTAGAGCTTAATAAGAACTTGGAAGAGTGGGAGCTCGCACATCGCTGGCGGTGACTGTCATAACTTCTGTTTGCTTGCTTGCTTTGTTCTGAGATAGGGTCTAATAGCCCAGGCTGGCCCTGAACTTACCTCTTCTCACCTCCACCAGAGTGCTGAGACCACAGGTGTCTGCTGCGGTAGCTAGCCAGCAAGCACAACTTTTATTTTTAACTTAAAAAAAAAAAAAAAACGTTCATTTATGTGTATGGATGTTTTGCCTGTGTGAATGTCTATGTATCACTTTCATGCCTGTGCCTGTAGAGGCCAGAGAGGGCATTGGATCGTCTGGAACCAGAGTTAAAGATGTGGGTGAGGAGACTGAACCAGGGTCCTCTGAAGCAGCAGCCAGTGCTCTTAACCACCGGGCCTTTGCTCTGACCCCAAGCACAACTCTTTTGGAAAGCTGCTGCACACTCTCAAGCTGAGCAAAGGCACAAAAGTCATACTACTCAAAACAGGCCAAAGCTGAAAAAACAACCATATCCCTCAGGTTCTGTTCAAGTAAAATGGATAAACAATCACAATCCGCCTTTTTGACAGAACGTTATCCGTCAAGGTCAGGTCAAGCGGCAGACATAGACTTACTGATCTGGATGCAGGTTACACAAGAAAGCCTGTGAAAAGTGGTTTGGTGGGACTCATCTGTGCACTTTTCTGTATGTTGGTTGTATATTGTTTCTTAAAGTCTGAAAACAAAGCAAGAAAGGCTCCCTCTGAGTCATCCCTTGGGTAGGTCTGTCTGATGGAGAACTCCCTACTTCCTTCTCTAGTTGAACTTCTCGGGTTTCTAGTTTACCTGTCACCCAGTGGACCTAAAGACCGAATTATTCCTACTCCCCTGGTCCCTCTGGTACTCGGCGCAGTAGTAATCCCTGGTGGATGCCCCTTAAATGACCATAATAGCAACGCCCAGTGGGTTCTTAACTTTAAATAAAGTGACATTCTTGTAGAACACGGCCACAGAGTCAAGCCCAGAGGGGCCAGCTTATGACCAGGGCAGAGACTGCAGGGAGCCAGGGAGAGCCACTACGTGGCCCGGCTGCTTGAATGAAGCCCAGCCGGACTAACAGCTCCGCGCTGGCATCGGTGCCACAGAAAGGTGGCGGCTTTCGGGGTGTGCTGGACCCCGGATTGGAAGGGGCGGGGCAGGGGAGCGTGTGTCCCGGGGAAAGGGATGACTCTGCAGGGCCCGTCCACCCACCGCCCCGCGTCCCCACGTCCCCGCCGCCCGCTCACCTGCGCGGTCCCACGCTGCGGGCTGCAGGCTCCTCCGGAAAGTGCCCGGGCCCCGACTCCCGGAAGCTCCTCGGTCACGGTGACGCCCGCCCGCACCAGCCACTCTCCGGCCCACGCCCACTGGCCGGACCCTAGGGGGCGCTCGCCGGTCCCTGTCGCTCAGGATTCCCGGCTGCCTGGCCACGACCCGCGGCTGAACCCGGACACCAGAGCTCCCTAAGGTCACCGTGAAGCCCTGAGCCCCAGTTTGTCCTGTGTGAGGGCAAGGAGATGAGGAGAAAACTCCAGAAAGGGGAGCCGCAGATCTTACCTTCTTTCGCACGGTAGGGGAAAATGAGGCTTTCCCTTCCCCTGCCCCAAGTAAAGTAGGTTAAATGGTCAAAGATGCCCGGCCAGCCCCTGGGAGGTCGGTACCTTTGGGAGGTGGGTCCTATGAATGTTGCTGCCCATAGGCTGGGCCAAAATCTGTCTGGCCAAAATCTGTGCTTGCCCTCAGGGCAGGGATTTCAATTGCATTTCTGATGGTACCACAAAATAATTGCAAAAAAAAAGGGTGGCTGGGCAAAATGTTGGCAAGTCCTGGTGAAATACAGTCCTCTTCCCCCAACTTCCTAGAGTTCTTTCTGTGAGCTTTGTGAAAACGCCAAGGGAATAATACAACACTCAGCTTTCCAAGTGATATTAAAATATCAACCTAAAAACACTCACATGGAATGAATGCTGCAGGTGGCAGAGTATTAATGGGCTGGCGTAAGGCCTTATTAGTCCCTCTGATCTCTTTTTCTCTCCACCCAGCCAAAACTATAACTTGTTCTGAGGGAGGCATTTGGTGCTGTGTGGGGCTGTTCATGCAGGATCTTTCTAGGTTTACTCATCAAAATTGCATTCTCTGGTGGCTGGTGTCGTGAGAGATGAATATTCATAAGAATTCCTGGAAAGCAACTGTGTCTGCAAAGACTGATTTACTGACTGGAACTGCAGTGAGATGGAGAGATTAGAATATTGCCTGGCTAGAGGCTCACCTTAGCTCAGCTAGCTCTAAAGCCCCATGGACAGCCAGCCATTCCTTGAGCAAACCCTTAGCTGCCCAACCCCAAAGCTATCATCAGATAGCACCTGAGTCCTATAGCAAAAGCTTCCCCCATCTTGCTGTAACCGCTTCTGCCATGTACCCACCAATGTATTACAAACTTGGCTTGATTTATGACTTTGTTCTGTAAAAAATTTAAAACTTTGCGAAGCTACGTCCGCATTGGAACATGCAGTTTGGGGTAACCTAAATCTCTATTCCTGGGCCATGGTCACTCAAGGATGGCTTAAGACTAAATCATTTTTTTCCATCAGGGACAAAAGCTTCAGGGATAGAGCTGTCTCACACCCACCCCTACCCCCAGCAGCTGGACACCCAGCAGTTGCTCAGGCTTAGTGGATAGCTCCTTGGCGGACATTTCTGCTCTCCCTTCCGCCTCTGCCCAGCTGTGCTTGTGAAAACTGCCCCCTCTTCCAGCCAGGCTCAGTTCTGCATCCTGTTAGGAAAGCTTTTTCCATTTTCTCTCTCTCTTTTTTTTTCAATTTTCTTTTCTTCTTTCTCCTCCTCCTTCTCCTTCTTTTTTGTAAAGATAGGGTCTCCAATAGCCTAGGCTAGCATCAAACTTGTAATTAAAATGACTGAACTTTTTTGATCTTCCTGCCTCTAAATTCTGGGATTATAGGCTTGGGCCACTCTACCTGGCCAAGAAATTGAGGCTGGAGTGGTTAAGTCCATCTGCTGCTCACCCAGAGGACCTGAATTGATTCCCAGCACCCATATCCAGTGGGTCACGGGTGCATGGCTCATGCCACCTTGAAGGAAGGACTCCCTAGTCATCTGGCCCCCTCCCTTCCCCCAGAATACATACACAAAGTGAGGATTTTAAACATTATTATTGCATGTGTATAGGTCAAGAGGGCAGCTTTTGGGAGCTGGTTCTCTCCTTCCACCTTGTTGGGGTAGGATATCTCGTTTCCACCACCCTTATATACTCCAGGCTGGCTGGCTCTTGAGGTTCCTGGCAATTCTGTCTCTACTTTTCCTGACATATTAAACCCTGGGACTGCACATATATGCAACCATAGCATGCATTTTACCTTGGGTTCTGGGGATTGAAACCAAGTTGTCAGGCCTAAATGGCATTTTGAGCCATCTTGCTTGCCCGAGGAAAGCCTTTTTTCATCTGCTCTACCCACAAATCCCTTTGCCCTAACTCTCATTGCAGTATAAAGTCCCTGGGGCCAGGAAGGATTTCCAGGGTTCAACAGGAATGCTTACATAGGCACTCAGAGTACAAGACAAGGTGTGGGGTTGCTGGCTTTCAGGGTAAAGATGAGGGCTTGGCCCAGCCCCTCACATAGTTGAAAGGGTGATGCAGATGCAATCACATGCCTATAAAGGCTTTCCTATGAGACAAGATTAAAGCCCTAAGAAGTAGAGGGTTCCTTAAGCATTGATGATTATAACATCTATTTCTTTGAAGCCTTAGACTGATGCTGTGGTGAAGTCGCAATGGGACACTGTGTTGATGGGTTACATGGACTGATCAATCGAAAAGAGCCACTACAGGATGAATTCAGGCTTCTTAGCAGCAGGGGGAAGTCTCTGTGGGATTGACCCCAACAGCTGCCTTGAAGTTCCCTTTATTGTTACATAAAAGGCACCTTTAGCAAGTCAATTTCCACATGCTGAAACTTCTTATCTGATTTAGGGACTCTCTTGAAAGAACTATTGCCTAAGCAATTCTCAGCCATGAGCGATGTCCTGGTTTGCCAGCCCTATCTCCCGACTATGATATGCAAAAGCTCTGGGAAACCTTCAAAGGAATAACCCCATACAGATAGCAGATAACAATCACTGACAAAAGGCTACTTCAAAGCTTACATGCCATCATTACGGATTCATGGCAGATGCAAAGGTTCTGTCAAAATTCTGCTACAGGGTACCGCTATAATCCAGGGCTAAGCAATTCTCTGACCTATCTCTTTAGCCTACGGCCTGTCCACTCTGTTCCTGACAAGACCCTTCTACTGTTTCAGCACTACCTTCTGAGGACTTTTCTTTTGCTTACTGCCTCGTTCCTGGCTCTCTTCAGACCACACTCAGGCTTCATTCTCCCAGCTGGCCCATCTCCTCTTCTGTCCCCTCCCCTATATGGTGTCTACCTCTTTTACTTTTTATTCACTCCACAGGACTTCTGATGAAGGAGCCATTTTCCCAGGAGGCTCTACTCTAGTTCACTCTCTTCTGTAACTTCTCTATCTGTGCCTTAGATTGCAGTCCCTGGTCACCATTGACCTGTTAGGTGCTGAGCCCAGCTGGCATGTGACATTTCATTCTGGTGCCTACTTCTTGGTCTTCATGATTCCGTATTACTGGCTTTTCTGTGTTGTTCCTAATACTTTAACATCAGCTCTCCTTTGCTGATGCTGTTCTGTCACCTGTCTACACTCAGACTGCCCACCCAGTTAGTCCAGTCACCCATCACACCTCCCACAGGCACTTTCCTTTCAGTTTGTCTCACACCAGACCACTCATTGTGCTGTTCTTCCCTCTGGCATTTTGGTAAAAAGCATGGTACCCATCTGGCTGTTTAGCCAGAAAGCTGGGTAATAGTGCCTCCATTTCATGTTGCCATGGTCACGTTGCTCCATGTGCTTCCCGCCGTGACTGTTTTCTGCTAAGTAAACTGAAACAGCCTTTGTCTAGAGCCTGCTTCCTGCTTTGCTAACTGACTCTGTTGTCTACAAGGGAACCAGTGACTTCCCCCAGATCCTCTGCTGTGTTAGTCCTGGTGCTGAGGACCAAACCCAGGGCCGTCCACATGCTAAGAAAGCACTCTACCACTGGGCTAAACCCCTAGCCAGAGGGAGATATTAAAAAGGAAAACCTGATCATGTTGCTTCCATATTTAAAAGTCTTCTGGGTTTCTGCTGAGATGAAATCCAAGATTCTCAGCATGGTTCTTCAGATCCTGGCTTCATATCTTCTTATCCCCCCAAAGCTCCATGATCCACTTAGAAAGCCACTTTGAATCCTGCTATAGACTGAATGTTGGTAGCGAGAAGCTGGGTCTTTTATAGAAGTTAACTAGATGAATGGTCCCATTTCTTTAGAGCTCAGGTAACAGAGGATACTAGCTTGCAAACAAGATGCATCCCACAGAGGATCTAAGAAACATGCCCAAGAGGACAAGGCTGCCCTTTTTAAAAAAAAAAAAAAAAAAAATTATTTATTTTATGTATGTGAGTACACTGTCGCTGTCTTTGGACAGACTAGAAGCGGGTATCAGATCCCATTACAGATGGTTGGTTGTGAGCTTCCATGTGGTTGCTAGGAATTGAACTCAGAACCTTTGGGAGAGCAGCCAGTGCTCTTAACCATCTCTCCAGTCCCTGGAGCTGCCTTTTTAATGGCACAATACTTCAAAAGCTTCTACCATGAGAAGAAAAGTAGGAAGAACATAAGGCCAGAGGGAGGGGGTTAATCACATACATATGTTGATTAAAAAATAGGTTAATAGACAAGTCAATAAATTTGGGCCAGGCTATCCTAAAATGCTCTGTGCCTTAGCTCTGGTCAGATTTCTCTGCATCAGCACCAGGAAGGAGGCCAGTCCTGGGCACCATGCCTGGGATGCCAGCTGAACTGTTTGGGGAGTGAATTAGCCTAGGCTATAATCAGACCTAGGGTCTTACTTCATCACTTTCCATTGGCCTGGGTCTCTGTGCCTATGCTTACTCCATTCCAGAGACACTGGGGACGAAGCCTGGTGTAAAGGATGGTGAGGAAGGGGATGCACCCCTGGCACAGTCCCGGGGAGACTCGGGCAGAGACCAAAGCCAACGTGAGACAGGATGATGCCTGGGCTGGCGAGGCCCAGAGAAGAGGTTCTCGCTCAGAGGATGCTGTACTCCTCTAACTTCTCTCCTAAGTGAAAGCGGTTGAAGAGGAAGGGGCTCATGTCGATGGTCTTAAAGTCGCCCTCTAGCATCACTTCTGCCACAGCACGCCCGATGCCAGGCGCATGCTGGAGTCCACGACCACTGAAGCCCGTAGCAAAGTACATGTTGACAACTAGTGGGTGGGGGCCCACCACGCCATTCTGGTCAAAAGTGTTGTAGTCATAATAGCCAGCCCAGGCACTCTGTACCTGCGGGTGCAAAAGACGCTCAGGTTCTTGGTAGCCACAGACAGGCTCAGCCCGCACTCAGCCCTGCTCAGGATCAGCCCCTACAGGGTCATGTGACGGACAGATCCAACAGGTTCCTTCGCAGTTGTTAGTTGGCGGGAACACAACAGGTCACAGGCACTAAGATGGGCTGTTCGATAGCCAAATCCTAACAGAAACAATTATTCCCCTTTAGTTACCTCCAAAGTCTTAAAAGATGGCACCCTCTGGACCAAATGGGGCCACACTTTGTTCTGGAAGAAGTCATGGTCCACTTCCAGATTTGTTGGGTCTGGTTCTTCCTCCTAAGTAAGAGGTAGAAGCAAGGTTTCTGTATTGCTTGGAATATGAGGACAAGCCAAGATCTGATTCCTATAATCAATCCCTTCAGTGGATTCCAATTCTAATACCAATGACAGCAAAGCCTCCCTGTCCCTCCCCAATGGCTTGTCTCTTTAATGGCATCTTGTTTATGTCTCCTCGAAACCAAATTTACCTCAGTAGGGCTACAGCCACCTAGGTAGTTGTTGCCCAATCCTTCCCGTCGGAAATAGACTCCACCGATGTCTGCAACCAACGGTGTCTCCAGACCCGGTCCCTGTGGGCAGTGCCATAAGTGCACATACCTGTCATGATCAGGAGACTTATGACATCGCAGGAATAACACTCACCAACCCTCTGCCCAGACCACACAGGTTCACACACAAATACATCCTAAACTTTCGTAACATTTCTTTTTTGTCCTTCGCTGTCTTGAGGGTAGCTACCTTTTCCTTGGCTCCACAGGTAGCTTGGTGCCCTGGAGGGTGCCAGGAAGTCCCTTCCCAATACCAGCCAGCTCTGCAATTTTCCCAGACCAGGCTCCTGCGGCATTGATCACTACAGCACATTCCACTGGCTGGTACTCCAGGCTCTTGTCCATTTTCACCTGTAGGCACCAGAGGGTGAGAGGAAGGAAGCCGGGCTGTGTGTGAGGGGGATAAGAGCACATAATGGATCCTGGCAGGTTTATTTCCCCTGGAGTCTAACTTGATCAGTACTGAGAAGCAGTAGAAGACTGACATCTGAGTAGATGATCACCCTTCTTGCCCTCCACTCTAGTGAGGAGCAGCTGCAACCTGGGACTTACATGGATGGTGTTGATCCTTCTCAAGACCACCTGTTCCCCAGTTGGGGTCTCCATTTGGTTAGATGATGTGATGAAACCTGCAGGAGAGAAATGAAAAAATAAGCCCTTCAGGAAGGGTTAGCTCAGGGGTCGAGCACACACCTGGCATGCATGAGACCCTGGGTTCTAGCTCTAGTGTTGATGGGCCATTTGGGGCAGAGCAGAGCTATGAGTGACTGGACTTCCTCTCCTGGAGTCGGGAGCCATGTTTCTCCCTAACACATAAATTGAGATGCACACATTTCTCTTAGGCAGGAAGGAGCCAAAGTCTGTCTGATGTCTCCTGAGCAGCTACAGAACAAGTTTCCCTGGATAAACATTAGACATAAAAATAAACAAAACCACACAGATGGTGGTTTGAATGAGAATGGCCCTGTAGGCTCATATTTGTATGCTTAGTCCCCAGCTGGTGAACTGTTTGGGAAGGATCAGGAGGTGTGTCCTTGTTGGAGGAGGTGTGTCACTGGGAATAGGTTTTGAGTTTTTAAAGCCCATACTAGGCCCAGTGTCTGTCTGCGTCTCTCTGCCTGCTGCCTGTGGATCAGGGTATAGCTCATAGCTACTTCTCCAGCACAGTTTCTGCCTGTCATCACACTCCCTACCAAGATGATCGTGATGATGGACCAATCTTCTGAAGCTCCAAGCATCCCCTAATTAAATTCTTTCTTTTGTAAGAGTTGCCTTGGTCATGGGATCTTGTCAAGCAATAGAACAGTAATAAACACACACACACACACACACACACACAGCCCTTGAGGGAAACAGGGGGTCATGCTGGTTTCTTTTGAGAAAGGGTCTCATGTATCACAGACTAGTCTCAGACCTCCTATGTAGTGGAGGATGACCCTGAACTTATTTTCCTGCCTGTACCTGCGGAGTTCTGGGGTTACAGGCGTGCAGCACTGTGTCCAGTTTATGGGGACATAACCTAGGTATGGGTCTTAGGGTTTCATACATGCTAGGCAAGCACTCCAACAGCCACATTCCTGGCTCTACAACCAATACTGCTTTTTCAAGAAAAAAAAAATGGGAAGGGTGAGTGCTTTCCCATGGACACTCAACAGACATTAAGAGACCAAAATAAACTTGTCTACCCAGGAACAGGGCAGTGTAGTGACGAGAAAGCTGAACTGCTTAGCAGAAGATGGCCTCTCACACTAACCCTGTATGAGCCTGTGAGAAGAAAGGCACAGCCTGGGCTAGGCCTTGTCCTGGGTGTAAGACATTAGCAGAGGGAACGAGACTTTGGACTCACGTGTCACCTCTCCCTGGCAGAAAAAGACTCCCATTGACTGGACCTTTCGACGAAGACCCTGGAGCAAAGACCAGGCATCAAACCAACCTTCATCCTCCAACCCTGAAGTAAGGAAAAGAAAACTCATAAGGCACTGGGACCCTCCTTTTCCCACTGTACACCCCATACACTTCTTTAAGGCTTTAGAAGCAGGGACGGTCGTCATGACCAACTCTACCCGAGTTCAGTCATGCCGAAGGCCAGAGGAGGAGCATGGTTTGGGGCAGGCCCTGTTGCTCAGGAGGAAGGTGTCCTCCTTCAGTGTGGACATGGTGCACTGAGACTTCCAACCCAAGGAGCCCTTCAATCCCCATCTTCAGGGAAAGAAGGCCGTGTGCTCTGCAGGTGAGCCTCACCATAAGATGCCAGAGCCACTCCTTCTACGTTTATCCAGGGAAACTTGTTCTGCAGCTGCTCAGGAGACATCAGACAGACTTTGGCTCCTTCCTGCCTAAGAGAGATGTGTGCATCTCAGTTAAGATGTTAGGGAGAGTATTCTGAGAGGAGAAACGTGGACCCCGGCTCCAGGAGAGGAAGTCCAGCTCACTCATAGCTCTGCCCCAGATGGCCCCATTTCTCGTGACTGCTGGATGTGAAGGCTTGCTCTTTGTTTTCTCTACTCCTGTCTCCCTTGGGTACACTCGACTTCCTGCCCCCACCTACTCTGTCTCCTGTCACAAGACGGTAGGGAGCCACGTTCCACTGCCTCCTGCGACACTTTCTTCTCTGCTGCCTAGCACTGCCCTGTCCTTCAGAATGAGTGTCTCCTCTAAAACACTTACCGGCCAGGGAACGAAAGTACCAAGAAACACTCCTGTGAGCCAGTGTGCAGTTTAAACTGAGGCTCAATGCCAGCTTTACTAGATCTTGCCACGTGTAAAATGGGATGTTCTGATTAAATTAATTAAATTAGCATTCGAAAACATTTATCTGGTTTCGCTAGTGAGATTCACAGCGTGTCGGAAGAGAGCCTGTGCACACCATATCATCACAATGCCCAACCCTTAATGGATGTGAAGCTGGACATGCTAAGACCAGCCTGCTGCCCACTTTATTTATGGATCACACTCAATTACTTCTATTTTTCGTCTGTGGCTACTTTTGTGCTATAATGGCAGAGTAGAAAAGTTGAAACAGAGATAAAATGACAAGCAAAACCTAAAATAGTTACTGTCTGGCCCTTTATATGGTTTGCTGATCCCTAAGTTAGGATTCCTGTTAGAAGCCCAGTCCCCTGGCCGTTCTCTAGAGATTCTGGTTTGTTAGGCTTGGGAAGTATCTTACATGGGTCTATGATCTGGTAAGTGTCCACTCACAACTGGGTTACAGCCCTCCTCATGGGGCCTTGAAAGTCTGAATAGGCCCATTTTTCCTGATAGAAGCTACCGACGAGGAGAGTGCCATGACATTACCTTCAGTTTCCCCATTCCTAACTTGGTATAGGAAGCCAGGCAGGGGCTCGGGGCAGTGCTGGGCACCCACCTTTGCATTTTCACATTGTTTTCCAAGGTGGCGGCATCCTTTTCTGAAGCTAACAAGAGACAGCCTGAGGGGTTGAACTGAAGTTCCACAGGAGGGGCATCTACCACAGCCAGGTGCTCCTGTGTGCAGAGAAAAAGAGCTGCTCTCCAAAGAGGCTGGCACACCCTTCTCTAGGCACCAACACTGGAAGACAGTCAAGAATCCCAAAGCCTTGTTGCCTCCAACACACAATTTTCTTTGGTTCCCCTTGCTAGCTAGGCTACTGATCTTTAGGCTAAAGAAGGGGCTCCCACCCCAGCCTTCAAATCTTACTGTACATACATTGATGTTCCGTAGAAAGTCGATTGAAAAGCGTGAGAGTTGGACATTCTCAGGCATGGAAAACTGCTGCCAAATCCCGCCCACAGAAGGCCCTGTGGAGGAAGCCCGTGAATACTGTGAAAAGAAAAACTGAGGTAGACTGTTACGGTGTCATATGTAATGGAATCCTGCAATGGAAGCTGTCAGTTATACATCTAAATGCAAAGGGGAATTATTTCTCTCTCTCTCTCTCTCTCTTGTTTTGTTTTTTTTTTTTTTTTTTTTTTTTTTTTGAGACAGGGTTTCTCTGTGTAGCCCTGGCTGTCCTGGAACTCACTCTGTAGACCCAGGCTGGCCTCGAACTCAGAAATCCGCCTGCCTCTGTCTCCCAAGTGCTGGGATTAAAGGCGTGCGCCACCACTGCCTGGCTGGGGAATCATTTCTCAAGGAGCAAGTATGGGTAAATCTGTATAGAGAAGTTAACCCACAGCTCGAAGATACAGTGTTTTAAATCATCAATGGCAGACCAGCTGAGCAGAGGTCAATTGTCTTCATAGGGCTGGACATATTGGGACACAATAGTAAAGGCCAGGAAGCCCAAGGGTTAGAAGTTAACCTTCAACAAGTAATTTACAGGACTGGAAGGATATAATAAAGACAAACATGAAATTTGCACCTAACTGCCAACAGCAAACAAGAACAAGCAAGACTTCATAAATAGTGCGGCCCAAACGAAGGCAGAGGCAGCTGTTTGCGTGAATAAGTAAGTAGCCAGAGGACAAGCTGTCTTGGACAGACCTTCGGACATGGAGGTACAATCACGGTAGAATCTGCTTTTATAAGCAAAAGTCACATGTATAATCCCAGCACTTGGGAGGCTGAGAATTGAAGATGCTGAGTTCAGGGCCAGTTTCAGCTATATATTGAGACCCTGTCTCCAAAGAGATTAAATGACCGCAAGAAAGCCTCTTCCCCTCCCCCAACAAAACGATGTTATTGCCAAGGGGCTTTTTTGAGGGAGGAAGAACCTGGACCTATTTATTAAGCTCTAAAGTCCAAAGCACAGTCCCTGCCCCCTTTGGACTTCTACAGGCTGTGTGTGCTCAGTAAGCTGACTACCCTACTCCCTGTCCTCACCGTGTGGTCTTGTTCCACCACCAGCACCCGGATGGCACCTCGTCTACTCTCCAGCTTCTTCAGCCAGTAGGCCACAGACAGACCAAGAATCCCACCTCCTATGATGACCACATCCGACCGTTCTGGGGGCAGGTGGCTGGTGTCATACAGCATTTCCCACTGTTTTCCAGGCACGATGGACTCAATCTTCTTCTTAAAGTCAAACACCGTTGCATCCCAGTCTGCAGAACATCGTTACAGTTAGATGGACTTTATGTTGTCTCCTACGTGGTTGGGGGTTGGAGGATGGGCGCAGGAAAAGGTGGGCTGAAACAGACATCTGCGTTGGCACATCTCCAACGTCATCCTTTCTCATACGCAGCAGTATGATTGCAACTTTGCTGTTTGGTCTTTGTCCCACCAGTCTCAATGACCATGCATCTCCTCTAGCACTGACAGATTCAACTTCCTAAAATTCCACTTTTTATCCACCCCCCACCCTCCGTCAAGCTAGGTGCGACTCACATTATTTAGCTCTTGCAGACCTCTCTTTCTCCTGGGCCCCATTCTCACTCAACTGCACAGTTACCTCCACTCAGGTATCCCAGACCCAGGGAGCACGAGTCGCTAGTGTACTTCATACTGCACAGCCTTCTCAAGCCGAGCACCTCTATATGGTCTCTTATCCTTATTCGTCGCCCCCACCAAGCTTCCATTTATATGGCGGTGTCCACTGGGAAGCGCCTCCTTGAGATCCATACACTTGCCTTGGCTCTTTACCCTTTAGAAGGCAAGCCTACCGCTTTCCCCATCTAACTCGCTGTCCCGCCAGCACGAGGTAGGGGGTTGAACCTTGAAGGTCACCTATATGGAGGTTTGGGGCTCCCCAGAACCACTGTAAGATTCTCTCTGCTGCTGCCCTCAGCTTTACCCAGAGTAAAGCCTCCTCTGCGTGTGCGTAGCCCCCGGTTTGGGAGGCCTGCGCCCAAGCCAAGACGCAGCAGTCTGCGAATCATGGCTTCACAGAGCCCGGCTTCCTTCGGCTTGGGGTGCCTGCTGCTCACTCCGTCCCCCCAGTCATCGGTCCGCGCCACAGGGATTAGCCGGCAGTGCTCTTCAGGCTCCACCCCCTCCGCGCTATAGGGAGCGAGCGCCTCGGGAGTCCCATCCATGCCTGCTATTGGCTAGTCTTGCTTACGTCATCCCGCGCGTCCTGAGCGGGGTGGGGGGAAGGGGCGGGACGCCGGCAGCTCGTAGCGGAAGTGCGGCTGAACCGGTTTCCGGGGGCTGCTGGTGTGACGTGTCCCGCGCTTGGCGCAGCAGGAAGCGGCGGCGGACGCGGCCCGAGTTCCCGGCGCCGGTCTCGGCCCCAAGTCTTCTCCCGCTTCCGTCATGCTTGACTTCTTCACCATCTTCTCGAAGGGCGGGCTTGTGCTCTGGTGTTTCCAGGGCGTGAGCGACTCGTGCACGGGGCCCGTGAACGCGTTGATTCGTTCCGTGCTGCTGCAGGTACCACCCCCGCGGGGCAGAACTCCGGGCTCCCGTCCCTTAGACCCAGACTGTGGTCCCCCTTCCAGTAATCACTCCGCGTTTTCCGTCCTGACCTCCTTAGATTGGTCCCTTACCGGCCACCCAGGACCGACTTCCTTGCCTGGATCACAGGATCCCGAAACTTTGCGACGTCCCCCCCCCCTCCCGTTTCCGGGGCTCTAGCCATGATCTGGCGTCCTAATGGACTTGAGCTGTCTCTCTACTCATCCGGGCAGCTTGGTTTTCTGTTCTTTTGAGGTTGGGTGGGACTGTGGATGTGAGAGCACCTTTCAGGAACACTAAATGGTTCACAGCTGCTAGAAGATCTGATTGTTTATATATGACTGTTTACTTTCTGGCTCTCACGTGTCGTGTCTCCTCTCCCCGCTTTATCCCCTGTCCCTACTTGGTGTCTGTCTGTCTGTCTTTTTCTTTTTCTGGCGGGATGCTAGAGAGAAATGTCTCAGTAGTCCCTTGTTGAGGCCAGGATAGTATCTGGTTATTTCCCAAACATAGTTCAACATCTGGTTTTGCTGTGGATAACCCGAAGCTGTGGATAGCTTTGAATGCTGAAACTCTCTTTTTCCAGGAACGGGGAGGTAACAACTCTTTCACTCATGAGGCCCTCACACTCAAGTATAAACTGGACAACCAGTTTGAGTTGGTGTTTGTGGTAAGTGGGGGTATGTTAGACAAGTTATGTTCTCAATAGAATCCCAGTCGATCAAGCCAATTAATTGTGGGTATTGTGTATGTGATAAAGAAAAAAAAAATTAGGAACGTAGAGGGGAGAAAGCAGCTTCTGGGTAAGGTGGGAAGTTTGGTTCTCTTTCAGGACAGGAAACCTATCTCCGGAGGCCTGGGTTGAGTTGGCTTCTTTCCATTCTGGGTGGCATGTAAGGAGATCTATTGGCCCCATTTCCTTCTGTCAACAGGTTGGCTTTCAGAAGATCCTCACACTGACCTATGTAGACAAATTGATAGACGATGTGCACCGGCTGTTCCGGGATAAGTACCGCACAGAGATCCAACAACAGAGTGCTTTAAGTCTATTGAATGGCACTTTTGATTTCCAAAATGACTTCCTGCGGCTTCTTCGGTGAGAGGCTTTCCATCTTCAAAGGGAAAATTTTCATGATTTAAGAGTGCCCTGCCTGTAGGTGGCTCATCAATATTAATATGGGTTCAAACCAGTCACGTTTTGTAGCTTGTTTCTGATTGTTCTTTTGCTATGTGGGACCTTTTTCTGAAGTCAGAGTTCTTCCTCTTACATGGGTAGAAAGACCAACCAGTCTCTTTTCTCTTCAGTGAGGCAGAGGAGAGCAGTAAGATCCGTGCTCCCACTACCATGAAGAAATTTGAAGATTCTGAAAAAGCTAAGAAACCTGTGAGGTCCATGATTGAAACACGGGGGGAAAAGACCAAGGAAAAAGCAAAAAACAACAAAAAAAAGGGGGCCAAAAAGGAAGGTGTGTTTGAGCTTCCTGAATGTGCTAGGGCATTAAGGTGTTAGGACAGTGCTATGGAGGTCTGTGGGACTCCTTTTGACATTGCTGGCTTCCTTTAACTTCATGCTCACCATCCTGTCATCCCCTTATGGCATTGGAGTCCCCAAAGTGTGGTTCAAGTTTGCTCTTACGGATTTGGAAGGACTGTAGTCACTACTTAGGTGGTTGGGAATTTGTGGGGTTTTTTTTTCCCCCTCCAGTAATGTTTCCCTTAACAGGTTCTGATGGCCCTTTGGCTACCAGCAAAACAGCCCCAGCAGAAAAGTTGGGTCTCCCAGTGGGACCTGAGAATGGAGAACTTTCCAAAGAGGAGCTGATACGTAGGAAGAGAGAGGAGTTCATTCAGAAACATGGGAAGGGTCTGGACAAATCCAGGTGGGCAGCATTAACCAGTCTGATGACTGCTACTCAGCTGTGGTGGGGACCAGAGAACTCTTTTCTACTTTTCTCCTGTAACTTTTTCTCATGTGATCCTTTGCAGTAAATCTACAAAGTCAGATATTCCAAAGGAGAAGGGCAAAAAAGCACCCCGGGTGTGGGAACTGGGTGGCTGTGCTAACAAGGAAGTCTTGGATTACAGTACTCCCACCACCAACGGAACTCCAGAGGCAGCCCTTTCTGAAGATATCAACTTGGTAAGATGCATACAGGTCAGAGTGAAGGTCACCATTGGTCAGAAATTGGGAAGGAAACCGTTGGAGGGTTATTTGGATTTGGGAGAGGAGTGAACTATATTTGGAGTTTCTCCAATGTCTCAATGTTGACAGGGTATATATCCTGGGCTCTTTCCCTCAGCTGTTAGTGTTCTTGATCATATCTCTTTTCTTTGCCCATGTTCTCCAGATTCGAGGAACTGGGCCTGGGGGGCAGCTTCAAGATCTGGATTGCAGCAGCTCAGATGATGAAGGGGCCACTCAAAATACCAAACCTAGGTAGAAGGCTTTCAGGTGGGAGGTGGTGTGGATGCAGGATTGATGATCCATACCTCCTGCCTGCTGGCCTTATGCATATTTGTGATCTTCTATAATTGTAGTGCTACCAAGGGAACTCTGGGTGGCATGTTTGGGATGCTGAAGGGTCTGGTGGGTTCCAAGAGCTTGAGTCGAGAAGACATGGAATCTGTGCTAGACAAGATGCGTGATCATCTCATTGGTGAGTTTGGAGGACTGGGTTGACTTAAGTGGCATAGTTCATTAGGAATAGAACCATTTTCTAAGCTGTGCTTTTGAGATCTGATCATTGTTAACACAGAACTCACAGCTGTCCCCCTCTCTTCTCAGCTAAGAATGTGGCTGCTGACATTGCTGTCCAACTCTGTGAATCTGTTGCCAACAAGTTAGAAGGGAAAGTGATGGGGACATTTAGCAGTAAGTATCTCCACAAGTCAGTCACAAAGTGCTCATGCATTTCAGAGGTGACAGAATCAGACAGCGTGGGTATGTGCCTTTTGGCAAATATCTTTAATTTCTAAACCTCTATGACAGAATAGCCTTTAGGATTTAACAGGACAGTTAATTGAGATAATAAAGTAATAGAACAGTGTGATCTGAATTCTGGGAAAAAACTTAGTATGGTCTTAATTTCAGTAGATCAGAAAAATGTTGGGTATCAAGTATATTTGATTTTATGACTGAATCCCTCCATCTCCCGTTTAAGCTGTGACTTCAACAGTCAAGCAGGCTCTACAGGAGTCTCTGGTGCAGATCCTGCAGCCACAGCGTCGAGTAGACATGCTCCGGGATATCATGGATGCCCAACGTCGCCAGCGCCCTTATGTTGTTACCTTCTGTGGTGTCAATGGAGTGGGGAAGTCTACTAATCTTGCCAAGGTCAGCTCAGTTCCACAGCCTGCTTTTCCACCCTGTGCTTTGGAGTCTTGGTCCTGTGTGACAGTTGTCTTTAACTTTTTCGCAGATTTCCTTCTGGCTTTTAGAGAATGGCTTTAGTGTCCTCATTGCTGCCTGTGATACATTTCGGGCTGGGGCTGTTGAGCAGCTTCGTACACACACCCGGCGCCTGACTGCCCTCCATCCCCCGGAGAAGCATGGTGGCCGAACGATGGTGCAGTTGTTTGAAAAAGGCTATGGCAAGGATGCTGCTGGCATTGCCATGGAAGCCATTGCCTTTGGTACAGTAGTGTGTGGACCAAGGGGGCGTGTGGAGTCCTTGTCCCTGGGAATTTACACAGACTTAGGCTGTTACAAACTTACTATATGGTTACTAGAGAAGTCATTATAAATTACTTGTATGGGTGGTTTGGGGTTGGTAATGTGTGTAGTTAAAGCTAGTGTATCCTGACTGTAGACCTGAATGATATTTTTGCTACTTCTGTCCTTTCCCTGAATGGTTTTGGTGGTGGCCAAGAATAGGACAGGTTTTTCCTTATATTACCTTGCAACCAAATCCAGAGTCTGGGTAACTAAACAGAGTAGGCTTCTCAAGTAAAGCCACACTTGGACATCTTAGGAAGCTGGCAGTGAGCATGAGTGACAGTTGGGTGACTTTTCACATAACCAGGGTAGGAAATCTTGAGAAGTTGGTAGTGAGTATGAGTGAGAGTTACATGCTCGCAGTTGACTGTTTTTCTCTCTCTAGCACGTAACCAAGGCTTTGATGTGGTGCTGGTGGACACTGCTGGCCGCATGCAAGACAACGCCCCTCTGATGACTGCCCTGGCCAAACTTATTACTGTCAATACACCTGACTTGGTGCTGTTTGTGGGGGAGGCCTTAGTAGGCAATGAAGCTGTGGATCAACTGGTGAGGGTTTGGGCCCAGTTTCCTTTACAACTTAAACTCTGGCAAATTAGATGGGTTGTTTATGTTACCTTTTCAACTTTTTAGGTCAAGTTCAACAGAGCCTTGGCTGACCATTCTATGGCCCAGACACCTCGGCTCATTGATGGCATTGTTCTTACCAAATTTGACACCATTGATGACAAGGTAAAAGTGGATGAGTGGATAGTAAGGCTGGGAAAGAGGACTGGCTGGCTTTAAAGGAAACGGAGGCGTTGAGTGACCCTGGGCTTGAGTTGATTGGCCATCTTTTTTCTCTTCTTCAGGTGGGAGCTGCTATTTCTATGACATACATCACGAGCAAACCCATCGTCTTTGTGGGTACTGGCCAGACCTACTGTGACCTGCGCAGTCTCAATGCCAAGGCTGTGGTAGCTGCCCTCATGAAGGCTTAATGTGGCTCCTGCCTAATACCAAATTGCCGCTTGCCCAAGTCCCTATTCCTATATCAAGAATGTGCTTTAGAGTATGTGAGCAACTTGTCTTCAGTGTAGTACAAAGGCAGAGTGGGGGAGCTTTGAGACTTGCTGCTCCTTCTAACCCAACCCTTTGTTCAACCCTACCTCCTTCTGCAAGGAGGGCCTAATCATGTTACAATCACTGCCCAGTGACCCTCCCTCTTCCTACTCAGGCATCCCCTTCACTCTGCCTACAGATTCCATATCATAGCTTTGACCAATAGTTGGAAAACCCAACAGCTGGAGTGTTGCTAACTAGTGTGATGGTAGAGCCATGGTAAAATAAGGAGCAGTGTGAGGTCCCAGCTCTAATGGGTTACTTCTGGAGCCAGCTCTGGATCTTAATGGCACCTATCTAGACTACAGCTTTTGGGTCCCTGGTGCCAGGATGACAGCCACCTCACCGTGGCAGTGATGATGGCCCATTCTTAATTGCTGCTAATTATAAATCTGGTGATGAACTCCACACCCGATTGTTGCCCCAAAGCATCAGTTAGGCCTTGTTACAAATGAGTGAAAGGCGAGTGCCCACTTCTCTCAGAAACAAAAGGGAGCAGAGTTGCCTTCCAACCTGTCCCTGCTCCCAAATTCACATGGAAGCTTTGCATGTTTACCTTCCTGGGAGAAAACCAGTTGTTAGAGGGGTTATTGTTGTCCCATACCCCACCCAGCCCAACCCTTAGCCTTCTGAGCAGGTTCTGGCTTTTCCTCATTCTCTTCTACAGTGCCTGGTAGACAAGTGCTACATTGAAGAACACAAACCTCTTGTTAAGACTTGTCCTGTAGTTTGGTATTACAGATGTGCTACTAGTGCAACAAGGTGAAGGCTGTCTGCCCAGAGAAATATGTAATTTATATAAGAAAATAAATTTCATAAAGAAATTGCCTCTTAGGTTTATATTATTTCATATGGGATTTAAAATTAAAATGCTAACTCATACTCGCTATAGTTCTTGGGTTTCTTTTTGACAAGGGCATGATAGGAACTAACAATGCTCTGAGGAATCGGGTAAGTGCTTGTCCTGAGAAAGATGAAGATAAAATGCAAGTAACTCTTCAAAGTAGAGCCAGAGCCCTGGCATGTAAATGAACAAGCTTTAATACAGCTCAGATATGTAAAATACTGTACACTGTAAAAGATCTAGAAAACTAGAGCTTCGAGTCATGTTTTAAAAAAGCCATAAGCTCAATTGAAAAACCAAGTAGAGTACAAAACTGCAACAAGAGCCCACTGACGCCATGACTTCTTGCTCCTCAAGTCCTGCAGAGCTGCAGCCATAGTCAGGAGTCATCACATTGGTCTGCTGTGTTGATGAGCCTGTCACAGCCTTGGGGTAGGTAGGAGCTGCATTGGGTCCTGATGTCATTGGGTATTAAACTGGACCAGGCAGCAGAGTATGGAGAAACAGCCAGCATGAAGGGAAGGTGCAACACTGCCACACCTATTCTACCCCAAGCTTCAACTTCTGGGTATTGGTACTTCCTGGGAGCTGTGCTGAGTTTTTGCAAGTTTGCTTGTTAACACATCCACAGGAAGGCCCCACAGCATGGTCTAACGGTGATTTCTCCAGCTTGCTCAAGTACTACAGCCTATGGAGAAACAAAAGACAATGAAGTTCCAAAGCAAGTCCACACATCTGAAGCTGCAGGTGCCACTCAGCCCTAACTCTTGGGAAAGCAGATTCAGAGAATCTCAAGTCAAGAGAGGCAAAGTATGGTTTCCTACAGTCTAAAAGTTTGAGGAAATTTTTCTGTGACTGATAGAATAGGAAATGGTATACCTCTTATTTCACCATGTGCTGCAGATGAACCATTTAGCTGGCCTTCTCTTGCCATCCCTGCTAAAACAGAATATTGGTATAGGTATTAGATAAAGAAGGTGAAACTTTTTCATAAAACATCAATACATACGTGCTAAAATCAGGACAACTTTTGGGTGTTTGTTTTCTCTACTATGTGGATTGCAGGAATAGAATTCAGGTCGTCAAACTTGGCAGTAAACACCTTTACCCATAGCTATCTTGGCAGCCCCTGGGAAAGCAAAACTATTAATGGCAGAAATGAGAACTAAGGGGAGCCCAGGGCACAGCATATAACTAAAAAGACATTTAGGAATGAATGACACAAGATGAGGTTAAGAGTAACCCTCAGACTATCATATAAAACAGGAACAGGAGGCTCCTTATTGCACTAAAGTTGGTTTTTGTTTGAATGGATCTCACTCTGTTGCCATGTTAGGCCACAGTTCCAGATCCTCTAAAGCTCTAGCCTTCCTGGTAGTTGGACATCTAGCAAGACTGCTTGTAAAAGAAAAAAAAAAAAGAAAAAAAAAAAAAAAACCCGTGTTTCAATTCTTTAATTTTTTTACATATATGAATATTTTGCTTGCATATATGTTTCTGCACCATGTGCATGGCTGGTGCCTGAGGAAGGCCAGAAGAAGGTGTCAGAATTCCTGGAACTGGAGTTATAGACAGTTGTGAACCACCATACGGTTGCTGGGATTTGAATACAGGTCCTCCAGAGCATTTAATGCTTTTACCAAATGAGTTGTCTCTCCAGCCCCTAAAACCTTTTCCATAGATAAAACATGGCTGCTAACTCTATTCACAACAGGTTCACACATATAGCTAATGTGAACTAAAAATTACATATTTCCATTTCTCTAGCTGTATTTCATGTGGTCAGTATGTATGTACTAATAAATGCAAAGCAAGGCATGGCGATGAATGTCTATAAACTCAGGTCTTAGGAGAGTGAGGATGTAAGATCATGAGTTCAGGTCCAACCTGAGCTACAGAGCTATTTTCATAAAAATATAGAGCATAGAATAAAACCTTGTGTTTTTGTTTTTTTAAAAAGGTACACAAGACTAAGCTTTGTTCATAACTGAAAAAAAAAAAGTACTGGTTAAATCAGAAATCAGTTACTTGGTTAAGTTGATTACTGGTTTAATCGGTTACTTATTAAATAACAAATAAGTTACTTATTAAATAACAAATAAGCTTTAGCCCCAATGGCCATATGGAAAACCCTTGATTTAAAAATCGAAAGGCTTGACTGGCAGCTGTGGAAAGCCACTCTGGAGACCTGATAGCAGTAACTCTCTGTACTATTCCACAACATTCAGTATGTCAACCTAAAACTGAGTGCAACAGAAGGTTCTGTTGTCCAGATTTTGTTTTCCTATGGTACTTTTTCCTGTAGAGGATCTCAGTGTGGATCAACTGTGTAGAGCTTGAGTGTGTGTCCCTAGTTTAAAATAATCAGAGCTTATGCCACAGAAAAATTCAACCTAAGTCAATGCTGCAAATATCTGCCTAAGGGTCTGTTCTGCTGAGGGACACCAGAAAGATTGTCTTCAAGAAAAAGACAGCAGATGATTCCATGAACGAGACAAGCTTGAAGTGTTGCTTTTTTATTTTGGAGAGAAGTGGGAAAAGTACATGAAGTCTTTACAGTGACAGTGTTTTAACTAAACTACAAATTTCCTATGTGTAGCCCAGAATTCTCAACAAACCTGTTTCAGCCTCCTAAATTCTGGGATTACAGGGATCAAAGCGAAATTTTTACTACATTAGGATTCTACTTGGAGTCATCTGATTCAGAAGAGAAATCTGGCACTAGATTTAAGGACATTACATACTACGTTACCTGTATTTTAATGTGTTGTGTAAGAAATGTTCAAAGTGATAATAAAAACATTCACTAGATGTTTAAAGCAGGGCTGGAGAGGTGGCTCAGCAGTTAAGAGCACTGGTTGCTCTTCAGAGGACCTGGATTCAATTCCTAGCACCCACATAGCAGCTCACACCTGTCTGTAAAGTCCAGTTCCAGGACTTTTGATACCTTCACACAGACATACGTGTAGGCAAAACACCAATGACCATAAAATAAGTTATATATAAAAAACCTTGAAGCAGGTGAGGCATAGTGGGTACGTGTTTATAATCACTATAATTATACAGTTGAGACAGGAGGATTCAAAGCTTGAGGCCAACCTGGACTACACAGTGATTTCAAAGCCTGCACTCAGGAGGCAGAGGCAGGTAGATCCATGAGCACAGCTTGGTCTACACAGCCAAGTTCTAGGCCAACAAAGCTACATCCTGAGTCCCTGTATTAAACAAAACAAACAAGAAAAAATCCTCCTACTCAACTCCCCCACCAACCCAACAAAACCAGGTTCTTTAACAACAACAGTATATAACAAGAACATTTCTTTAGAATTGGGTTGAGTCAGAATGACTATACCCACCCCGCCCCCTCCGCCAAGCTGGGATTGTTCTACGGTGCCCAGCCTGGCCTTGACATTTTGATCCTCCAGCCTTAAAGACTTTTAAGTGCTGAGATTATGCTTAGATCCAACTGCTTCTACCTGCTGAGGAAAGTTGACCTGAAGATAAGAATCCTTACGTGTTTTTCTTTCCGAATTATCAAATGGCACTTTCACCCCTTCCCAAACTGATCATACCCTACACATTCCCCATCTTGGTAGTGGTTTTATTCATCAAAAAAAAAAAAAAAAAAAAAAAAAGGTTGTTGGCCTTTCCTTACCTGATCTGCCTCTTGTGGAGATCTCACATGTCAGTCGCTTGAAATACTCTGGAAGGTCAGCATAGTCATTTCCATAGGAGATGACCTTAATCCCCTTGTCCAGCATGTTTTCTCGAAGCTTCTTGAATTCATCTACGTCTCCTCTCCGAACCAACATGAAATGTTCCAGGTCAGATTTATGCTTGACAGCCTCTAGGAACAGGGCCTGGAAAGTGGTGTCGTCCACCGTCCAGCCACAACCCAAGAAAAGAAAGGACTTGTTTTCATAGAGTTTCTGAATCTCTCTCTTTAAGAAAAAGAAAACAGCATGTTAATGACTCAGAAGACAGACATGATACGGCTTAAGCAAAGGTCAGCAGTTTGTCATTTAGCTGACCGCAGTGACCTACTGATCAAGACTTGAGAGGGAAAGACATTACAAGGTTTCATTTCCTAGTTATCGTTACAATGTGATGCTTGGTCTAAGACTGTACTTTTTATCTGATATTCTTCTGAAGGCTTTCTTTTTAAACAAAATATTATTCTGTATGTATATGAGTGTGCACACCAAGAATGCATGTGGAAATCAGAGAACAACTATAAAGTCATTTCTCTCCTTCCCACCTTGGGTTCCAGGGACTGAGGTCAGACTTCAGGCTTGCACAAGTGTCTGTCTGGTCCTTCTGCTGGTCTTCTGAACAGTTTCACCCCTTTGGCACTGGTCTTTCAGGTTTACCTTTTTTAAGATGTATGTATGTTCTTGGGTAATTAGACAACCAGTGAGTCTTTGATGTATTTTACCTCTTTTCCACTTTCTGAACAAAATTTGCTAATTTAAAATCCTTATTTTTTGAGTATGAATGTGTATATATATGTTACATGTAATATGTGGAGGCCAGAATTTGATGTTGGGAATTTTTTTTCTATTGCTCTCCACTTTATATATTGAAGCAGGTCTCTACTTGAACCGTAACTTGTAGATTCATCTAGCCTAACTAGACAGCTGACCTGAAAGATCTCTCGTCTCCACCTCACGGGCTGCGATTACAGATGTATACCACTGTCCCTGGTATTCATGTCAGTGCTAGGGCTAGAACCAAGCTCCTCACATTGTGTGGTAAGTGTTATACCCACTGAGCAATCTTGCCAGCTCTCAAACTTCTTCTTTATTGGCCTTAAAACATAACCAATGATCATCAGAAAACATAATTCAATTATTAGATACAGTCAAAGGAAGTCTGATTATAGTACACACACACACACACACACACACACACACAAGCAAACATAAATGATTTTGCCTCAGTATCAATGATGGTCATAGTTATAGTTATATCAGAGAAGGACAAAGCCCTTATACTTCACAAAGCATCACACTTCCTGGTCTTTCTCTGGCCCTGGCTTGTAAATATTCCATGTGACCCTGTCCTGAAAACATCTACCACTGAGCTGAACCAAAGAAATGTTTCTGGTTTAAACATGTACATGTACGTGAACAAGTCCAAAACTTGAAACCCAAAGGTCAGCAAACCCAAAGAAGAAAATCTCTATTTTGTCATCCTAATCAAATTGTTTTTCAAGTTTTCCAAGTATAGTCAGGTGTGAGTAAGTAAACTGTCTTTTATAATCTACGATCCAACTGTAATGGATTTTTAAAAAGCTGCCTAAATTATTTTGGGCATAGACTTATTAAGAAGTCAAATGATGAAGGAGACTAATGCATTCTTGGTATGTGAAGGTAATGCCAATGAGGGAGTGCCATCTGCTACTTGTTTACCAAGTACTGATAAATAAACACCTATTCTGTAATCTGACACCTAAAGTTTCTACATTCCCCAGGATGGTATGCACATTCAAGTGCTAAGAGACAAGGGAATAAGGTCTGACTCTCTAGTTGTTTTGAAAAGTAAATGTCCTGTTAATACTTAGAGTTTGCTTAAGAACGTCTTTAGGAGTGACTTCCAGCGCTAGCCAAGCGCAGCGCTACTTACCATAACTTCAGTGTTCCTGAGCACATTCTGATACCCAGCTGGATGGAGGACAATGCCACTAGGATTGGTGTAGACCCCATGGATGTGCAGCACACTCAGCTTCCGCTTCTCCTGTGCCCATTCCAGGACCTGCACGATACACACACAGCCTGACCAGGGTGGCACTTGCTTCAAAGTCAGTGTGTAAGAGGCTGCCTCAGGACATAACTACAGCTTCAAGGAATCATAGGACAAAAATTCAAAAACCTGATGTGTCCAATTTCCTGTTATGACTGTTAGGAATGATGGCAGCAAATTTAGTGACTTCTCTTTGAAAGTCCCTATCAGAAACTACAATCTGACACCATTTGAAGAATAATGATAATTTTCACTGGTGATGGTCCAAGCCCTGGTACAACCCTCCTCCATCTTCCCTCTTTTTCTCTTCCCCAACCACCATTTAATAGAATCTTTCTATTAAAGCTCCAGCTGTCTTGGAACTCTCATGTAGACCAGGCTGGCCTCAAGTGCAGGCCATCCACCTGCCTCTGCCTCCCGAGTGCTGGGACTGAGTGTGCACCACTGTGCCCAGCTGTTCTCATCCTGTGTTGCTCATTATTTCATCCAGGCTAGCCGGCAACTTTAAATCTTCTCACCTGAGATTACAGCAGTACACCAGCACCCCTGGCTCAACCCCCAATCTGTAGTATTCCAGCTACTACCCTAGCAAAGGCAGGCCCGTGGCTGTGGCATTGGGGGAACCACTTACAGACTATTCAGCTGAGCACCAACTACACTTACAAAGGCAGGTTCCAAGGAGACAAAACAATGGAGACTACAACATCACAGAGCAGGGAAAATGAACTGAAAATACCCATCTTCTCATCAGCATTTTCCACATTTATTTATTTCCGTGTGTGTCTGTGTTTGGGAGTGCTGTACCATGATACACAAGTAGAGGTCAGAGGACAACTTGCAAAACTCAGTTCTCTCCGTCCACCATGCAGGTCCTAGGGACTGAACAGGTCATTGGGCTTGGTGGTTAAGTACCAAGTACTGAACCATCTCATTTTTGAGATAGGATTTCTCTCTTCTTCGTCTCACTGGCTTGGGGCTCCCAAGGTTTGCTCAGTAGACAACTGACCTGCAAGCCCAGAGCCCTTGTGCTTCTAAGACACACACTTCACCAACTGTCTTAGTTAGGATTTTACTGCTGAGAACAGACACCATAACCATGGCAACTCTTATAAGGAGATTTAATTGGGACTTGCTTACAAGTTCAGAGGTTCAGTCCATTATCATCATGGCAACATTCAGGCAGGTATGGTGCAGGAGGAGCTGAGAGTTCTACATCTTCATCTGAAGGCTGTAAGGAGAAGACTGGTTCCTCTGTGATTAGGAGGAGGGTCTCATTGCCCACTCCCACAGTGACATACTTCCTCCAACAAGACCACACATCCAAGTAGTGCCATTCCCTGTGCTAAGTACATTCAAACAACTACATTCCACTCCCTGGCCCCCTAGGCTTGTTCAAACACATGAGTCTATGGGGGCCACACATAGCCACAGCATAATAAAAAATACATTTAGTCCAGCCTCCAAAGTCCCCATAGTCTATAGCAGTCTCAACAATGTTAAAAGTTCAAAGTCTCTTCTGAAATTCATCTAATCACTTAACTGTAACCCCCAAAGCAAAACAGGAAACCAGCCGGGCAAACTCCAAACTCTACATCTCAATGTCTGATGTCAAAGTGCTCTTCAGATCTCCAACTTCTTTTTCATCTTTGTTGACTGCAACAAACTTTCTCCTAGGCTGGTTCCACTCCTTTAGCAGCTTTCCTCAGCAGGTATTCCACAGTTCTGGCATCTTTAACACCTTGGGGTCTCCAAGTCAACTTCAACTTCACAGCTTCTTGTCCCAGTGTCTAGGATCCACACATGATCATCTGGGCTTGGGTCACATCTCCAGCTCTGCCCTCTATAGCACTGTAGGCTCTGGTGGGCTCCACTCCACTGCTGCTGCTGTTCTTGTTGGTCACCCCATGGTACTGGCATCTCCAATACTCCGGGATCTTCTGTTGCCATCAGCCTTCACCAAAAGCCTCTCAAAGGCTCTCTTCATGGTGCCAAGCCTCAACTTCTTTGCTTGACACCCCTTCAGTTCTCGGATATCAACTGCAACTGAGGCTGCACCTTCACCAATGGCCGGCCTTCCCTGGCCTCTCACAGTGCCAAGCCTCAGCTGCTCTCCATGACCCCTTCATACCTTCAAAAACAATACCATCTGGTTGATTCTTAGACGTCAATTGCAGCTGCAGAATGAGGTCCAACCTTGGCTATCTCTGGAACACAGCTCCTTTGTGATCTCAGAAAATACTTCCCAGATGATTTCACCTCAGAGATCCTGGTCTCTTTAATCACTGCTAATTTCTTAGTTCTAGCTAACCAGCATCAATGGTCCCAGTAGTCTCTTCTATTCTTGACTCTAAAGCCAGGGCCACAAGGCCAAGGCTGCCAAGTTCTGCTGCTTGCTGGGGATGGAACTTAACCCTCCCCCCCTTATTCTATTACCACCTTTATGCTTTCCAACTTCCTCACTGCCTAAGGTTGGCTATTCTGGAACTTACTCTGTAGATGGATCTTGAACTCAGAGATCTGCATGGCTGTCTCCTGAATGCTGGAATTCAAGGTACTTAAGCTTTTCTTCACCTAGAACTTGCCCAGGCTGGCCTTGAACTCAGAGATCTACTAGGCTTTGTCAGAGATCCCTGGGCCAAAAGTTAGTTGGGTAGGATCCTGTCCATTCCCTTCATCTGTTTTTCTCCTTGAATAGAGGATTCAGCTCCATTTCACTTCCTGGTGCCTATTTATTACTTGAACCATACATTTTATATTTCTCTGTTCCCAGCTTGCACCTTTTCATTAAAATTCTCTTTATAAGAGTAACCATTTATAAGTAAGAATTTATACCAGGCTGTTTTTGAGACTTCCTTTGTTAAAGCAATTAATCTAAACCTCTTTACCTTAGCCTCAGGCAGACTCTTCAGACAACAGACCACGGCAAAAGGCAGCCATGTTCTTCATCAAAATACCATAAAAACAGTTTGTAGGCTACATACTAACATTCTTCTCCATTGAAACCTCTGGGCCAGCAGGCCTACAAGTCACCTTCAGCTCCACCTTCTTCCAGATTCCTAGTAGGATGGCTCATTAAGCCCCACTTAAAGCATTCCATGGCTTTCCAAATTCAAAGTCCCCAAATCCACATTCTTCCAAAAGAAAACATGGTCAGGCCTGTCACAGCAATACCCCAGTCCCTGGTACTAATTTCTGTCTTAGTTAGGGTTTTACTGCTGTGAACAGACACCATGACCAAAGCAACTCTTTTTTTTTTTTTTTTTTTTTTTTTTTTTTTTTGGTTTTTCGAGACAGGGTTTCTCTGTGTAGCCCTGGCTGTCCTGGAACTCACTCTGTAGACCAGGCTAGCCTGGAACTCAGAAATCCACCTGCCTCTGCCTCGCAAGTGCTGGGATTAAAGGCGTGCGCCACCATTGCCTGGCCAAAGCAGCTCTTATAAGGAGAAGATTTAACTGGGGCTGGCTTACAGGTTCAGAGATTCAGTCAATTATTATCAAGGCAGGAACATGGCAACGTCCAGGCAGGCACGGTGCAGGAGTAGCTGAGAGTTCTACATCTTCTGCCAGAAAAAGACTGGCTCTCATGTGGTTAGGAGGAGGGTCTCACTGCCCACCTCCACAGTGGCACACTTCCTCCAACAAGGCCATACCTCCTAATAGTGTCACTCCCTGTGCCAAGCATATCACCAACTAAACCACTGCTCTAGTCTTTCAAACAACTAATCCCACCCTAAGATCAGGAAAAACTGTCAATACTTAAAACTAAAAATCTTTGTATTTTACTGTATACTGATTTTACGTCAAATCACAACCAATCCCAAAAGTACAAGCTGGGAAAAGAAGCTTCGTTTCTCACTGTTACTGGTTTAACTAGAACTATCTGCCATAGACTTATGGTTTGAATGTGGTCCCCAATTCATGATGCAATTTTGGGAAGTGGGGCCTTGCCAGTAAAAATAGACCACTAGGGGAGAGATTTATGAAGTTATAATCTGGTCCACTTTCTAGCTCCCACCACCACGAAAGGGAGCCTCTCCACTGTGCTCCTCTTACTGTCAGGCCCAAAACTCCATGAAATAGCTCAGATAAGCCTTTCCTCCTTTAGGTTGTTTCTGTTGGGTATTTGGTCATAGCAATGTGAAGAGTAACTAAAAACACCCCTGCTACATAAACACTGACATACTGATCAGAAGGCAGATTTTCTGAGGAATATACAATCCACTACCCTGAAGTTACTGGTTAACATTTTACCTTTTTCTCATCAGTAAGGTCAAGGGATTCAAGCTGTTTTCCCTGGTCAGCTGCATATAGTTCTAGGAGATTATCAAAATTTGTAGTTAATACTAGGGCTCCATTTTCCATCAGATGGAGAACAGACTGAAGGAGCTGTTTTCCAGAATCTTCCATCTTTGATTCCAGGTCATCAAATACTTCATATAAACAGTCTTTGAAAAATGTGGATCGAACATTACTGGTACGCTGCAGGTGTGGGAGATTTGAAAGACAAAACAAAACAAACAAAACCCAATTCAAATTGCTTTCAGTTGCAGAATTATACATCTTGAATACTTTATACTTAAAACATCATCACTCTCATTGTAATAAGGAACTAGAATGGCACAAGCCAAGTGCAATGCCTAGCAATCACTAAGCGATCAATACTACCACATCAGATGCAAATGAGCACAAGCCTTTTAATTAGGCATTTAGAACTGGAGAAAGGGTCTTGCAGTAGATTCCTGGCTGGCCCTAGGAGTCACTTTGTAGGCCAAGCTGGCCTCACTCTCCCAGTGATCTTCCTGTCTCTGCCTCCCAAGGGCTGGGGTTACATGTGTTATCATGCCTGCCTTCTAATTTGTCATTTTCTAAAGAGAAGAAAATGGACAAGAGATCATGACTAAAGGATGAGAGTAGAAAGAAACAATTACCTCAAACTAGGCCTCTGCTAAGAAGGCAGCACTCAGACTCACTGTGCTTTAATATTCTTCCTCTTCTCCCCTTCTTCCTTTATCTTTAAGAGGACAATTTGCTAGTTGGTTTTTGGCAACTTGACACAGTTAGACTTGTTTGGGAAGACAGATCTCAACTAAGAAAAAAAACCTCCATCAAATTGTCTCTATAGGCAAATCTGCAGGGCATTTTCTTGATTAATGACTGATATGGCCCACCCCATATTGGGGGTCAGGGAGTACAGTGATACTCAAGGCTAGCTTGGTTTTCTATAGTCAAAACCACACAGAGAGACTGTCTCAAAACAAAACAACAACAACAAAACCCAAAAACAAAACAAAAAAGTAAATAAATTAAAGAAAGAAAAAAGGAAGGAAGGAAGAAGGAAAGAAGGAAGGAAAAGCAGTCTAGTAAAGCCATGAGACACAATCCAGAAAGCAGCACTTGTCCATGCCTCTGCCTCAGCTCCTGCTCCAGAAAGCAGCACTTGTCTATGCCTCTGCCTCAGCTCCTGCCCTGTTCTGAGTTTTTGCCTTAACTTATGTGGACAAATGGATTGTACGCTAAAATAAACCCTTTTCCTCCCCAAGTTACTTTTGGTCATGGTGTTTTAATAACAGCAACAGAAAACCTACCAGAGACAGAGGGAAGATAGGGAACCCAGGGAACAATGTGCAGTCTACATTATATAGTTAACTGACACTGTCTCAAAGGCATGGCCCTCCCTCTGGCTTCAGCCCCAAGTGCTAGGTTACAGGCACCTGAACTGCTTGTCCATCCATTGGCATCTTTTTCTAATTCAAGACACTTGGCTGCTTATGGCTGCTTAATTTAAAAAAAACAAAAAACAAAAAACAAAAACCATTTAATACTTCCTTGTAGTGTTCTGCCCAGGCCTACTTCAGAATACCTATTACATGACAAAATTATGAATAGATTTAAAATAATTTCATAATTAAAAATTTGTATTTTGCAGCTGTTTTGTTTTACAGCGCTGGGGATGGAACCCAGAGTCCTGGGTGTGTACTGCTGCATGACATCCATGGCCATCAGTTATTAAAAGCACTAAATCCAGGGACTGGAGAGATGGCTCCAAGGTTAAGCTTGTGTACTGCTCTTGCAGAGGAACTAAGTTTGGTTTTCAGTACCCAGGCCAGGTGGCTCAGAACTGCCTGTAGCTCTAGTTCCAAGGAATTCCGCACCTTATTCTGGACTCCACAGGCACTGACACCCACATATACACAGTTAAAAATAAATATGAACTGGACTAGAGAGATAGCTAAGTGGTTAAGAACATTTGATGCTCTTCCAGAGAACCTGAGTTCAGTTCCCAGAAGCCACATCAGGTGGCTTGGAACTACCAGTAACTCTAGCTCTAGGGGATCCAATGCCCTCTGCCAACACCAGGCATACATGTAGTATACAGACATACAAGCAGGCAAAACACTCAAACATATAAAATCTAAAAAAATAAAAATTAAAAAAAAAAGGAAAGAAAAGAGAAAACGAACCAGGCGTCTTGGTACACACTTTCAACCCCAGCATTCGAAAGGCATATTTCTGTGAGTGTGGAGCCAGATTGGTCTATATAGTGAGTTCTAGGACTGCCAGTGCTACATATAGCAACCCTATCTCAAAAAAAGAAAAATCTAAAATAATAAAAAATACTAACCATTAGTCAATTTGAAATAATTCATTTAACATATGGGTTTAACTACCTCTTTAGCTTCATTCAAGGTGTATAAAAAGAATATTTCTGCTGCATAACAATGGCGCAGGTACAACTTGTCATCTAAGTGATATCACAGCTATCTTGACTTGTGTAAGTACACTCTACAAGCTTGCACAGCAGCAAAATGGCCTATGTCTTTCTCAGAATGTATACTATTGTTAAATAACGAATGAATATATATCCCCAAGGACTGAGAAAATGCTAACTTCAGGTGAGAAGTTCATTTTATAACCAAGGACACAGTGACCTCGGGACAAAAGAAATTTGACACGAGAAAGTAACGAGGTGAAGCATCTTAACAAACATCTGATTCCTACTCTATTCTTGGTGTTATACCATTCGATAAGCTCAGAGGAAGAATTGCTCCATTGCTCAAGCTGTCCTTGAACCCCTAAACTCAAATGATCTTCTTCCCTCAGCATCCAGAGAAGCTAGGGCAACTGGTGCAAGCCAGCATGCATGGTTCCCACTGAAGCTGTGAGATACTGCATTCTGCTACCAGGAAGTAAATTTCAAACTCCCTGGAACAGACAGCTCCTTCTAGGTTCCCTCAAAGTAGTCTCCTATACTTTCCAGGTTTCCTTGTTTAAGTTTCCATGGAGTCACTTAAGCAGATACAGAAACACATGTCAATGTTCCTTTCCTAATGTGACATAGCATTTTATAAAATAACCAATTTATTTTTTTAGTCATTACTTACCAAATAGGTGCTATTTCCTCAGTGAAAGCATTAGAACACAGTTAAAATTATGCCTTGCCCTGCTGGAAACAAGCCACAGTTTAATGGGCTCTGTCCATTATGGTTCTACACTGCTCTAACCACACAGCACAGGCTTCTTACTGCTGTCAGCAGCTAAAGGAATTCTTTCCTAGTGTGTAAACAGATGGAGGGATCTATAACTTATTTGGCTGAGAATGTAGGTCATAGTCTTCAAAGTTTATCTAGTTTCATTACGTAATAATAATTATATCACACTGTGGTACACAGGCAGCCAATAGGAGACTGTAGTACTACCTAATTAAATTAATACCCTGATCAAAAACAGTGAAGGGGGGCTAGAGAGATGGCTCAGTTACTAAGAACACTTGCTGCTCTTCCAGAGGTTGCAGGTTAGATTTCCATCATCCAAATGGTAGTTCATAATCGTCTGTAACTCCAGTTCCAAGGGATCTGATGCCCTCTTCTGACTTCCATGGGCCCCAGGCACACACAAAGTGTACATACACACATGTAAGTAAAACTCATACTAAATTTTAAATATCTACCCCCTACCAAAACATTGATGAGTATATTAACTCTAGTTACTTAGTCACTACACACAACAGTCAACTACTACTAAATGCTAGTACCAGATTACTATTAAGGAATCAATGCTCTCCTACTTTACCAAATTCACAAGTCTATTTACCCAAGCTAACATGCAGCAGCTACTCCATCTCTTGGAGTCCTGCAGATATAACTGAAATCAGATAAAATGACATATACAAGCCTATCACTGCTTCGTTATCTCCAATAGCAGCAGACCACCAATCCATAGATGGAAGCCTGGTATTGCCCAGGACCATAACCTATCATTTGGATCTTTAATGTACCCCAAGGCCCAAAGCATCAAAGACGTGAAAACAAAAGTGCCATTAAGAAATTGTAGAACCAAGTGAGAAGTCCTTGGGTCACTGGGGGCATATCCTAGAAGGTGACTCTGGGGCCCTGGCCCTTTCCTTTAGCTTTTAAAGTATTTTTGTTTTATACTACATGTTCCTGTTATGATGTACTATCTCACCACAAGCACAGAACAATGGGGATAACTAAGCATAGCGTGGAGCCTCCTTCCACCCCCAACCCCTTCTTTGTAGAAGCCAACTAGGAATTTGGCTGTAGTGACAACACTGACTTCCAGACTATACACAGGAGAGTGGTATGGGAAGATCTCTACAGTATACTGTCAGGTAAAACATACTAGAGGATAGTATGTGTTATCCGAGAGATGGCAACAGTGTTCTGCTAACACTCCTAAAGCTGGATAGAAGAACTGTGTGAATGAAGGCTCAGGGCAGAGGGCAGATAAGACAAACACATCAACAGAAACAAGGTATGTCAGTTGGTATAGATAGCTACACATCCTTATGATTTTTGTAATGTATATAACAGTACTTATTCAAAAAAGCAGAATTAGGTTTCACATTTAATAAATACAGCGACTGCTTACTAAGAAGTTCTTTGTTGTGTCTTCTAACTCCATATTGTACTTGGCCCATGCAGATATACAACCATACACACTATGTTCCCATACCAGCTTGGTTACTATGAGCACAAGGAGAAGGGCATGGGTGGACCCCGGGTTAGTCATGGGTGAAGAACGTGAACTGTTTTGTTGTTGTTGTTCTGTTTCTAGGAAAAGATTCAAACTTGGAAATTCCTCGAGTCACTTGCTTTAGCTACATATCTTTTAGTCCCACTTCTGTGAGTTATCAAATCTTGTATAGCAATATTAAAAAGAGTGAAGATTTATGGTTGTTTGTTCTCTTTTACGATGTGGCCTCACATTCTAGCCCAAGGTAGCATTAAACTTGTGATCCCCTAGCCTGTCAGGTGCTGGGATTACAGGTGTAAACCACCACACTGGCCTTGGAAGGATGTGTTGCAGGATATTTGATCACATTGTGAACCCCGAGACTATGAACTGGAAAAATGTGTTTCTTGTGGTGTGGCTCAGCCCTTGAAAAAAACCTTCAACCCAGGAGCTTTCTGTAAACAAGAGCTAAAGTCAACAACAGGTCAAGAGGCAGAGCAAGCAAGCAGCTGACAGGGAGTGAACATAAGAAAATCCAGGAAAGAGAGGGGAGGGTCTTTGAGTTGAAAGGTATTTAAGACAGCATGGAGAAGGAAAACTTTTTTTTTTTTTTTTTCCTGTGACGCTGGTTGAAGAGGAAGGTCAGCTGGGTGCTTTCTCTGTCTCTCTGTGCTAGCAGGCTTTTACCACAGTGTCTGGCTCCTGAGTCTTCATTTCATAAATTAAATGTTTGAATTTTTTTTCTTAACATTTATTTATGAGTCCACTGTTGCTGTCTTTAGACACACCAGAAGAGGACATCAGATCCTATTACAGATGTTTGTGAGCCACCATGTGGTTGCTGGGAATTGAAGATGCTTTTGTCATTGTATTGATTTCCTTAGATTTGAAATCAAAGCTTTTGTCTTAGAGCAGGTAACCATAGAACTAAATTTCCCACCAGTGTCCTCTCTTAAGTTGATTCAAAGAAATTTTCATTTAAAATTTCATAACAGGAAATTTCTAAACAGAGTTTAGAAGTCGAAAGGAAATATCAGACTCCCACTCAGGCCCTAAGAATTTTCCCCCTTCACTCAAAACAGCACAGTAGATACGATACTATTTCATTTACTTTACCCTGTAATTCATCTTTCTAGTCCCACATAGAGGAAAAGCAAACCCCAGCATCCCTGACCCATCTCCTTCAGGGTCACTGACATTTCTACTGCATTTACTTTGAGCACTAGTCCCATTCTTTCAAGTAAAACTGATGCCTGATGAAAAAGGGGGGCTAGGCCACACTACCCCTCCAATCTCAATTCCAACAGCCACGCAAGCATCGCTACCGCCACTTATTCTTCACAAAACCACATGAATCAATAAGACCACAGCTGTTTGGTTTTTTCTTCTTTGGTACCGGGGATCCAGCCTTCTAATCTTGCTCTAGGCACTGTGTGACCCCAGGAGTCTGGCTCCAGGTCTACTGTACAAAAGCAAATGGCGAGAGGTCAGTTGATTTACAGAGGATTCCAGGGAGTTTAAATGCCAAGGTCTTGCCGATTCTGACTGCCAAGCTCTCTGCCTTGATTTTACAATGTCACTTCTTTATTACATGAAGCTGGATCAATAGACGGGGCCAATTAACCATGTTGTGTTACTATCAAGAAATCTAACGTTTTTTTTCTGATACTGATATTTTCCCAAATATGCAAAAGTAAAAAGAAGCGGAACACCTGCCTAACATGTGAAAAGTTCAATCCACAGCACTGCAATAAATAAATAAAAAAAACCCAAATAAATAAATGAGCACCCCTCCCCACCATGCACCAATCACCCAAGCTGAACAATCATGACATATGGCCAATCTAGTTTAACCTAAACTACCATGCATCATGACTTTTTCCTAACTTCACTGAGCTCTTAGGAGCCAATATCAAAGTATTAAATAATCTCACTTATAGATACTTTCTTGTGTTTCCTAAAAGATAAAGACCCCTGGACTGGAAAGATGGCTCAGTGGTTGGGAGCACATGTTATTTTCCCAGAGGGTCCAGGTTTGATCCTCAGCACTCACATGATGGCTTACTTCAGTCCCAGGGGAACGAAGACCCTCCTCTGGCCTTCACAGGCACCAGACAAATAGACATATTACACAGATATATATGCAGACAATATATTCATGTACAAAAAGTAAAGATAAGTCTTCTTTTTAAAAAGATCCCTGAGCTGGAGAGATGGCTCAGCAGTTAAGAGCACTGACTGCTCTTCCAGAGGTCCTGAGTTCAATTCCTACCAACCACATGGTGGCTCACAACCATGTGTAATGGGATCTGATGCCCCCTTCTGGTGTGTCTGAAGACAGCGACCATGTATTCACATACATGAAATAAATAAATCTTTTAAAAAAAAATCCTTTAGATATACATATCTGACCTCTTACTTGCTGCCTACAGACCTTCTTTGTACATTATACTGACATTTACAGGTTAAATCAACCTTGCACTCCTAAGAACCACTCGCTCATGACGTAGGATTCTTTTTTATATTCTACACTGTTAGGATATAACCTTGTAAAGGTCCTTGCATTGATATTCCTAAGAGACAGTGGGAGGTATAATGTGCAGGACTGGTAAACTGTCACACGTTGTTGAAACTCACTGAGCTGCTCCACTGCTTCAGACCCAAACACACTTGTTTCAAAGTGTCCTCCAAGTCTGGGCTGGACAGGCTAATCCTAAAATTCTGTGATAGGAAAGAGCAGTAAACCAGCCAAGAATAAAACACTATGCTCTTGAGAACAGTGAGGCAGCAACTTCCAACAGAAGTTACTACTGTGGATCCCATAAGAGCATCTACGTGGGGAAGAAAGAGTAGCTGGAAGTCCAGTTATGGAAAGCTCAGCCACAGAAAGCAAGCTCAAGTGAGTCTGCCTGGACTCCCTCAACTTCCCCGTCTGTTTCCTCCGCATGTCATGAGCATCAGTGCCTGATCTGATAACGTTCTCTGTATCTGCTGCTATCTGTTCTTTTCCTTGGAAGCCTCACCTGAAGAGACACTCTGCTCTGCCCAGGATTCCCTCTACTGGAAACTCCAACTGGCTGCATTAAAAGGTGTTCCCGTCAGTCAATTTCTGCTGGGTGTTTTAAGTACTTGATTTGAAGTTTCGCCCTCAACTTCCCTAACCCTATGAGGGCTAGGATTAAGGTGTATGCCACCACCACCTGGTTCCTGATAGCTAACTTTTAAGGAGTAAGTGCCCTTCCCTTCTTCCCAAGGTGCAGTTAATCCCATCCTACCAAAACACAGCCTGTAATCTCAACTGGAGGGTCAGGCCTTTTAGGTCAGGTTGTCCTTGGCCTCACATTGAGCTTGAGGATGACCATGGTTACATGAGACTGTTTAAAATAACACACTGCATGCAGCTTTATTTATGATATATTTGGGAATAATATAGTAGCCAAAACATATTCTAAATTTTGAGTGGGATGGTGCTGAGGGTCAAACCTAGGGCCTTTGTATATTTATATACATCCTAGGTAAGTACCTAACAATTGAACTATACCCACTGCCCATGGTGTGTGTGTGTCTGTGTGTGTGTGTGTGTGTGTGTGTGTGTGTGTGTGTGTGTGTGAGAGAGAGAGAGAGAGAGAGAGAGAGAGAGAGAGAGAGAGAGAGCGAGAGAGCATTGTTATGCATAACAGGCTAACCTGGAAATCACAATCCCTTTGCTTTCACTGACGTTAATATTTCTAGCATATATAACTAGTCCTTAGCATAAGTGAATCCTAATTTCAAGAAAATTTTAAGGTAAAGCAAGAAAGACAATTAGGTTCTTTGGAAAGTTAGGTAACTTAGCTTGATAAAATTCACTGTGGATATTTTGAGTTACAGCCTCTAAAAAGAACACTAAGAAGTGGTTTTACTTTATCCATTACACAGTAAGAATTATTTCCAGCTTGGCAGGGCACATGCCTATACTCCTCCTAACACCCAGGAACCACCCAGGTTTGTGGCCAGTATTTGATGTACAAGATGCTTTCTCAAACACAAAATCCAAACTTAAATCTTTCTAATATTTCCTTAAAGTCATGGATGTCAGGACATCATTTATAGTGAGAACAGAAAAAGCAAATGGAAAATAGCAAAAGTGTGTCAGTAGCCTTGTCTCCATATACGTAAGTTCTCAGCACATCACAGTAAAATGGGGTCAAGATGAGCACCCTGAACAGGCTCTAAAAATAGTTACGTTTCAGAAGAGCCAAATGTTATAAATACACAGCAATAAACAAATATTCCTGCTAAGTAAGCACACTAATCCCAGTTTCAGGAAATGTCACATGCCATGCCATACAGCAGACTACTCACAGGGGAGAGTTTCTGAATGAGGTCATGGGCAACATGGACGAGGTTCTTGTCTTCATGAAGACACTTCTGAAACTTTTTGCTTTCCTCGTCTTCTAGAAGATCAAAATCAATCGCAGCATCTAGTAAGGCCTGAATTAAGCCCTTCCAGGATTTCAGGGCTGGGACCTGCGGTGCAACTGCAGCACTAATGCCTGTTCCAATCACCAGCACAAGTTCTCGAGGCTTTTTGGTCTTCAAACTTGGAAGCAGCTTCCTAAAAAAAAGGAAAAGTCAAAAGATTGGAGCGTTCAGTAGACCTGGGGCACATGTGAAGACATCTGAGAAAGATGTAGCTGGCTCTCTCTATTCAATAGCTGTAACTTCTGCTGTTTGCTTCTTGAGTCAGGGTCTCACTGTGTCAGTCTTAGCTGGCCTGGAACTTTCTATGTGGACCATGCTGGCCTTCATCTCACAAAGACCTGTTTGCCTCTGCCTCCCCAGTGCTGGGATTAAAGGCACGCACTTTATAATTTTTAGCTGTAAAGATGAGGTTTCCAGTTTCTGAGACTTCTCCAGTAGATTAAATAAAGACCATATTTTTATTCCAGTTTTTGTTGGAAAACCAAGTAATGAACTATTTCAGGAATCCTAAAAAACAATCTTAAAATCAACTTTCTCCTTCAAAGTCTTCTCCAGCTAAGAAAACCACCAATGTTACAATAGATTCAAGTGTATTACAGCTGAAGTTATGCCAACTAAACTATCCTTTAAGTCAATAGTTATTTCAAAAGGACATGTTTGATTTATTTTCAAAAAAAATATTTTCATACAAATCAAGTTGATTTTGTTTGTTGAGAAATGTAAAACAATGAAGACAATGAAACGTTGATGCCAAATCTTGTAAGCAAAGATAAAACTCAGCATGAAAGCCAAATCTGAGCTTGGCTTTGTTCTATATATCACTTGGAGGGAGTGCTCAGCAGGCTTCTGAGAAGATGGGAGCCTCATGTTATTTGTCACAACAAACAGCCCTTTCTCACGCACACACAGAGCAGAGTCCTGCTGTGAGACAACATGAGGACAAGCATGCTTCATCCCCCTTCCCTCTCTCTGACTACACTAAAATCATGACTTGCCTTACCCCCCTTTCCAAATAGAACAACAAATAGAAACCTGATCAGTGTTGAAGCCGTGGGAAACAGCCCCCAGAACTGCCCGGCCCACTCAGTTCCTACACTCACTCATTTAATAAGTAGAAAGACCTGTACACACAGAGACACTAGGGATGACCATATATATATAAAACAGTTCATCTACTAGGAAAAAACTGTCAAAAGCTACTAGAAGCACATAACATTGTGTGTTTGAAACGAGAAATCAAGATGATGAATGAAAGTTGGATGTGATGGCCAAAGTCTACAATCCCAGAACTTAGGAGGCAGAGACAGCAGGATCAGAAATTTATGGCCAGCTAAAGGAAAGTCTGTCTCAAAAAATAAAACAAAAAAAATAGCAAATGGTACATAAATACACATGCAAATATACACACCCATCAAAGACTTTTCAGCAAAAAAAAAAAAAAAAAAAAAAGAAAGAAAGAAAGAATAAAAACCCCACTAAATGACGACGATGATGACACCCAACCGTGCGTTATTTATTTTGTGTGTCTGTGTGTGGGCACATGCCACAGTACATGTGTGGAAATCACAGGACAACTTTAGGCTTTTTTTTGCTCTTCTTGACATGTTGATCCCAGGGACTAAACGCAGGTCACCTGGCTTTGTGCTACCTGCAGAGCCATCATGATGGCCCTAATAGTCATTTTTAAAGAAAATATTAAGGCAAGATGGAGAGGGGAAATCAAGGGGACATGGGAAGGGAAAACTAACCTTTCACTTGAGAATCTGACTGGGTGTCAGAAACTTGGTCACCATAAAGCTTCCCCATAGAGACCATATTCTCTTTTCTAAGAGTTAAGTCGAACAAGGATGTTAAAAACAACAAATGAGCCGGGCAGTGGTGGCGCACGCCTTTAATCCCAGCACTTGGGAGGCAGAGGCAGACGGATTTCTGAGTTCAAGGCCAGCCTGGTCTACAGAGTGAGTTCCAGGACAGCCAGGGCTACACCGAGAAACCCTGTCTCGAAAAACCAAAACAAACAAAAACAACAAATGAACTAAGTACACACCTATTTAAGATTGGGGGGTTTAAATCTTGACTTTAGATGGCCCTTCCATACCTAAATCTAGACAAACGACCTTATAAAACTACCTTGCAAGTTCATTTAAAAAGGGAAAGCTAGGGGCTGGAGAGATAGCTTAGTGGTTAAGAGCACTGGCTGCTCTTCCAAAAGACCCAGGTTCAATTCCCAGCACCCACATGGTAGCTCATCACTGTCTGTAGTTCCAGTTCCAGAGACTGGGAACTCTCACACAGATACACAATGCAGGCAAAACATCACTGCACATAAAAACAAACAAATCTTTAAAAAGGAAGTTCAATAAGAGAAGGAAAGTAAGTACAACCAGCTCATTTATCTAAATAAAAGTGTGTGCGCACGCGTGTGCATGTGTGTGTGTGTCCTTTAAGACAGTATCTCCGGTAGCTTGGAAGTTCCAGACTCCTGATCCTCCTGTTATCTCACCAGTGCGGGAACTGCAGGAGTACACCATCTCACTCAGCTCAAGGTTTACTCATTTCTAATCTTTATGTAATCTTTAATCCTGCTGTAAATTATTCTGAGAAACATAACCAACAGCCACAGAATCAGTAAGTACAGCCATTATAACAACAACCACAGAGTCAGTAAGTATGGCTATTATAACGGCACCTCAGACAATTCTTGAGGAGCCGCACTGAGTGAGTGCTGTCCTTTCCCTGAGCAGCCTCTTCCCGAAACTGCCCATACTAAACTAAAACCATGTAACACCCCTGTCTTAATGTTAAAGTGTAAAACCTTTGCTTGTCCTGAAATTCTCCCCTGCAGCTTTGCCTGTACGGAGGTCTCTAAAGTGTAAGTCCTCAGCTCCTCCTGGCAGTGCTGGGCTGGAACTTGGTCAGCATGCATAAAGAGTAGGGTAAGACAGGATGACAGCAGAGCAGACACCAGAAGGCAACATAACTTTAGAAGTTCCATAAGAAAAGAAAACCCAGTTTCCTTTGTAGAAGCTCAGGAATGTTAGGTACACGTTCAGGTGGGTAGGTGGGTGACACTTAAACTCGGCAGTAGGTCTGTCTTCAGAAAGTCAGCCAGAGGACTGCATTTGAGAACACTGTGCACAGTGCCAGTGGGAGGGATAAAGAAAGAATCTCTAGATGAAATCTAAGACTTCTCTACCCAGTCTCCCTTGGGGCACTAAGATTCTTCAACCTTTTCTCGGGACCCAGTCTCCATGCATTCGAGAGATGGAAGGAATTCTCTCTGGGGAAATGGTCATTATGTCAGAAAAGACCCACAGTTTTACACAAGTTAGAGGTCCTCAACTGCTGAGCCTGCTCCAGGAAAGCTCACCATCATTCTGTGATGGTGAACACTGCTGCCAGTGTCACAGAATCTGGAATCAACTAAGAGAAAAGCCCCCTGGGCACACCTATAAGGCATCTTCTTCATCAGGTGGAAAGACCCACTCCAAATGTGGGTGGCACCTTATGGTGGCAGCCTGACAACAAAAAGGAGGTTGACAAGTTCATCCACTGTCACTGCTGCAGCTCTCACTGACCAGAATCTCTCTTCTGCCCTCTTCTGGACTCAAGACCAGGGGCTTGTCAGGAATCCCTTCCTCAGGCCTTCAACACCAGACTGTGACTGTGGAAACATAACTACTGGGTTCTTAGTCTCTTTAGAGAATCCTGACTACTATCCACAGTCACACAGACTCCTAACTGCTTCTCAGTAGCTTAAATATGAACAGACAAACTATGGTCACTCAATTTGCACACAGCCCACATGATAAGAGGCACATCAGAACAAGCTAGTAGGTGGAAAGGGATCACTCAGGAGGTTAAGGCTAGGAGAGGAAGACTGCATTAGTAAGACAGCTCATCTTCAAAAACAAAAACAGTAACAACAAAATTGAAGAAAATTTAAAATGTAACAAATTTTTAAAAATCTACAAAAACTGAGAAAAACTTTAAGAAAGTAAAACTGAAATAAACAAAACAGAACAAAACAACAACCCAACCAGAGCCAAACAGAGAGGCACAATCCAGTAATGAAAGCACTCAGGAGGCTGATGCAGGAGGGAAGAGCTGGAGCTGCAGGACGGGCCACATCCTTGACCCTATCACCAACAGTGAGAGATTCGAGCAAGAGAGAAAACAGGAACACACTAATGACAGAAGATTCAGCATCTGAACAAGAATTATACAAAGGCAGAGACATGTTTAATGGAAGGTTAATATCAGATTAACACAAAATGAAGTTCAAAATGAAGTTATTAAGAAAAGAAGTAGCTTGAAGGTACTTTTAGTTCCACAAGAACGGTATTATACAATTTGTATGCTAATGAGAATAATGTGATTTCTGTAAGTTCTAGTGAGCAAAGGCAAAAGAGATCATATTGTTACAAAAACTGGTGTTTTGGTTTGGGTCTGGAACCCTCACTGTCAAGGTTCAAGCGCAGGTTTGGTTCCTCATGTAGGAATGTTCAGGGGAGGGTTTTCTGGAAGGTGACTGGATCAAGGATGTTTTACCTTATCAATGGTTAATCACTGATGGGTTCATAATTAGAGAGCATTACTGAGATTGGGCGAGACTGTGAGTCACAAGGCCTACTTGGAGGCAATCACAAAGACGGGATCTGAGAGAATGGTATCTGGTTTCTGGGCCCTTCTTCCCTGGCTCTCTGATTCCCAGCAGTCAAAAGGTGGGCAACTCTATTCGACATGTCCCTGAGCGATGTTCTACCTCACAGTCCTCTCAAAGCAGCAGTGGAGCCAACAGACCACAAACCAAAGTCTCTGAAACTGTGACCAAATTATCACTTCCTCTTTTTAGTTGATTTCTAAAACAACTGCTAATCAGAACAGTGTCTACCTTGGTTTAGAATACTCTTTTCTGTCACCAGAGAAATCAGAGATATTAGCAACAGACTAAGAAAAAACATTTTCCTACCTAAAAATTCTATTTTCAACCATAATATTAAGTGCATGTATGTACATGATAAAGACATTTATTAATCTCCAACAATGATCTTCCCACATACTCTTACCAAGGAAGGTACCTGAGAGCATGCTTCAGTAAAATGGAGTGTACAATAAAATAAAGAGCAGATTAAGAAGCTGACTCCAACAGCGTTGAGGCCAGAGGTAAGAATCCACAGAATCAATAAACTATCAAGTTTCTAAACATTCCCAGCATATGATAGACTAATTCTTCTGTCGGTGTTTGAAAAGGAAAGGAACACAGAAAACAAGACAAACAAACAAACAAACAAACAAACAAAATCCAAGACAACATTTGGTAATGTGGAAGTTTAAAAAAGGCATAAAGGCAAAAATATAATCATAACACTTTAGGCTTGGCTACTAATACTATTTATGGCTTATTTTGTTTCGTTTTTCAAGACAGGGTCTCATTATACAGCTCTGGCTGTATAGACCAGGCTGGCCTCAAACTCACAGGGATCTGCCTGACTCTGCCTCTGTCTCCTGAGCGCTGGGCTTATTAATACTACTTATAAAGACACAATATTGTAAATATTGAGAATTGGTTGATCAAATGCTGAGATAAACATATGGGAAGATAAGAGTGAAGCCTGTGGGGCAGCAATACAGGGACAAGAACCAGGAAAGCAACTGAAATACTCATTTTCTATTACCAGAGAAACATAGCAGCACACATAATATTTAAAGTGTGTGCTGTCAGATGCTTGCCTGCAATCTCAGCATCTGGGGGCCTGAGGCGAGAGTTCTAGGCCAGCCTGGGCTATACAGCAAGACCTCATTACATAGTCAACAACAAAGCAAAATAGATGTCAAGATTAGAAAAACTGGAAGATGATTATCACGGAGGAGTAGGATATTATGAGCTTTAACGCAACAAATTTTAAAACTATGTACATAATCACCTTAATAAGTTAAATCTAAAGTCAAAATAATGTAGTCTTTTAAATAAAGGACTTATTAACTAGCGATATACCTATGATACAGGGTATGCACCTCCCACTAATGGTAACTTTCTATTCCTTTGATTCCCTTCCTCTTGTTTACCTGGGCTTTTTGGTGGGGGGTTCGCCATCATTGAAGAATCCAAAAATCTTGTCTATATCAGAGGCCTGGCTCCCTGTAGAAGCCATCCAGTTTCTAAAATAGATTAAACATCATGTACCAGGATTAGATCTGTAAAGCACATCATTTACAACAGCATATACATTAAGCATTTTAATAAGCTATATACCCAATTAACGGTACTGTGGGATGTCCTCTGCTTGCAGTAGTCTATTAGTTAACAACCACACCATGTTAAGGAATGAAATTAGCCTAAGGGAAGTCATCTTGAAGCTACAGCTCTGGCTACGTCAGTGCTCCACACCGCCACACTGCTTCTGTTCCTCAGAAACCCTTCCTCCCATCTCCCACCCAAACGCAGAGTTGTCAACTCATGTGAAACCGCTGGTCATCACTCTGTGATTTATACAAGGAGGTCTGGGAACCACTGAGGACATAAAACCACCCACACCTGAGTGGGCTAATGGTGCTTAGTTACCCATTACACTTAGCAACACAACAAGCATACAACTTGCTCACTGTTAGACACTCTCTGTGGTTAACAGCTGTCCTCGCAGGCTGTAGACACGTCTCTCTAAACAAGGAAGATATTTTAATCAAGCCACTGTGATAAACAGTAGCAATACTAAGCAAAGATATGTGAAAGACAGCAAACACCGTTGCAGGAAAACCAGCCCAAGAGCCACAAGGATTAGAATTAAAAACTACAATGGAAGTTTTAGCTGGAAACTTTAGTAAGCTGGTGACATTTAAAGTCTGATATCAACAACACTGTGTGTGTGTGTGCACACTTGCATGTGAATATGCATAGGTTGGTGTCTCTCAGCATATGTGTCGAGGTCAGAAGATAACTTTCAAGGTCTGGTCTCTTCCACCATGTGGGTCCCAGAGATCAAGCTCAGGTTGTCGGCTTGGCAGTCAGTGCCTCTCCCTGCTGAGCCATCTCACTGGCCCAGCAGTAATCTCTCAACACTGACAACGTAGACGATAATAAAAGCAGAGCTCTGGATATGTTATGATGCCCTACTGCCAATGGCAGGACTTTACTGTTAGAAGCTTTGGTATTTAGTAAAGCCGTGTGCTGAAGGCTGAGTTTCTTACCCATACTCCATCTCACTCAATGACCTTCTCTTTGATATTATAGTCATTAGGAACTAGAAGTCATAAAATCACAAGAGTTAGGACACACATCACCTTTCTGGTCAAATCTTTGATCCTGATCTCCAGAAAGCAAACCCCTGGGAACACAGGTCAATCTCCAAAGTTGGAAATTTTTGCCATAACTTAATCATCTGGTATGACTGTGAAAAGGATACTGTAAACTCTTAAAAATAAAGTCAATCAAACAAAAGTACATGTTTCCTAAGAACAGAATCTCCGGGGAAAGCTACATAAAATCAAACTTGACTTTTCTAGACCTTAGACAGTTTGTGAATGTTGGGTGCACAGGAGGCACACCGCCTTCCTTCTCTTCAGGGCCTTTCATTTCTTAGAGTCTCAAAGCTTTCTATTTGCTGACAGTCAGGTTTGACCATCTTGGAAATATTTTTACCAAGTTCAAATTTATATAATAGAAGTCATTTTCTGCCTAATGTCTATGTTTTATGGAGAACCAGTGATAAAAAACAAACAAACAATAACAACAAAAACGGAAACTTCTTTCATACAAACCACAATTTGTGTGGCTATGGTTTAAAATAACACTAAGGAAAGGAAATATATTTATGCTTCCCCCACCCCCATAAACATGGTTGCAAAAACTCATTACTTAGACAAATTAAACCCAAGTAAAATAATTGAGCACTGAGGAACGTATAATAAGAGGAACTTAATGTAAAGTTTGAATCCTGGAATATTCAGGATTTAGTGTTCAACTCAAATACTAAGGCAGTTTTGTTTAAAAATTAAAAATTGCTGGGCAATGGTAATACAACTGAGGCAGGTGGATCTCTGAGTTTGAGGCCAGCCTGGTCTACATACAGAGTTCCTGGACAGCCAAGGCTCCACAGAGAAATCCTGCCTCAAACAGACAGACAAACAAACAAACAAACAAACAAACAGACCAAGACAAAACAACCAAATTAAAAAACCAAACCAAAACAAAACATAGTACTTATTACAAGCCATACTACAAGCAGAGCTACCTGACGGCCATTTCAGCTAGTCACAGTGAAGGTACGCACTGCGCAGCCTGCTCAGTTTGGAAGAACTGTTTGTTATATACCTCTCACTGCCACCGCCACCAACACAACTAGACCAGTCCTTTTTCTCTGGGAATCAGGGAAATGCATCATTTGCTTTGTTGTATTTTCAACTTGACTACCGGTTAATTCCTGATGCTTTTCTCTACAGAACCTTTCTGAAGGCTCATTTCATTTTAAGAAAACTAAAACACACAACAAACAGGTTCTGACTGGAATGTTTTAGGTCCTATTACTGAGAAGCTGAATGAAAAGTAATTCTGTATGTCTTTATCCCAGCTGTTCACCCATTCATCTTGATTTTGAGCAGACTAATGCTTTGCTCTCAGTCAAGGGATGTGTTACATGAGATATGTGCATATTCCAGTGCATACATTATTAAACTTGTATCTTATTCATCCTAGAGTATTGTTTTGGGGCAGGGGAATCCCTTTTAACATTTATCCTGAACAATATACAGTGCTGCTAAGGAGCCTCAGAGGTAAGTATGGAAGTCTGGCAGAGAGTTTCTAACATGTATCAACTAGTTAGTTCACACGTGAATTATGTTCTATGACTACTATTTGAGCTTTCATTTAGGTGGAATTTGCTATGTATAAGGAGTGAATGAAGTCCTGAGTGAATGCGTGTTGTTGCCATGGGCACGGCCAAGGACTTTTCAGGGACCCCAATGAGAGAATAAAGCCGTCCCCAGATGAGACTCAACAGCAAAGCCTTCCTGGGGTCTCAGTGCAGATGTTAACAACATGTGCAGACAACGTCCACTGTAGCTGTCTACCATCAGATGTTTATGACCTGAAGACTTCTCTCTGACACAGGCTGCTCCTACGGAGATGAACTAAGCTTGCCTCCTTGTTCAGCAGTATAAATAATAAACATACTGAGCATGGGGGTGAGACACTGGCTTTAGCTTCTCCATTAGAGAGCCTAGACTATCCAATCCAATCTTTTCTTTTTATGTCTCTCTCTGTCTGTCTCTGTCTCTGTCTCTCTCTCACTCTCACTCACTTTCATTTCCTTTCTGCCCTAGTCCTGCCTGAAGCCTTGGAGAATGCAGCAGTAGTAAGTGGAAACACTTTTCTATCACATGTAAACAGAGGCATTATCTGTGGTGGTGGGTGTTCCTGTTAGTCCAATGACTCTGAAATCCTTCGAGACTGACAGAATATATGAAAATCAAAGGCAGATGCTCAGTGAGCACTAACAAAAGTGAGAGTGGGGTCAGTAACAAAACTTTCAGGACAAATTTTCAAGTGAGATAATACTTAGCAGGATAGTAATCCAGATCTTGAGTGGTAGAGACAGAAGATCATGAGTTCAAGGCCAGCTTCACCTACATAGTGAATTCAAGGCTAACCTGGGCCTGCATGAGAACTTCTATTAAAAAATTCAAAATAAACAGCATTTATACTTTGAAACCTGTCATCTTCAGGAAACAGAGTTGGAGAGGCAAGACAACTTTCTAAGAAAAACTCTGGAAAAAGGAGGGGGAGGTAAAGAAAGGGGAGAGAAAGGGAGTAGTTATCTGGACAATGGATAGGTTGTCACTTGATGGACCTGGGATCTGAAACCATCAGAATCCCAGTAGCCCTTACTTTCCTAGCTTCTTGGAGGTAGGGAAAAGGCAAACTGGCTCTGAACTCAGCATTCAGGTGGGTCTACCAAATGCTTCCTCATTCTCACAGGCTTCCAGCACACTCACAGTACTAAACCCAGGCAAGCTGCATGCTACAAAGAACTTGGAATAACACCAGTGAGAGATGGGCAGATGGAATAAGGCAAGTTGCAAGAAGTCCAACATGTTTTGGGTTTTGGCCAGAAAGCAAAGGATTTACAAATAACTAGTGTAAAAGATTGGCACATTTCTTGCAGCAAGCTTCTCTATTTTTATGAGAAATGATTAGAACACTTTTACTTCAGCAAACACACACATACACACACACACACACACACACACACACACACACACACAGAGACAGAGAGAGAGAGAACGAGAGAAAAGAGCTAACTTTATTTGTTTATGTATCTATTTATTTTAAGAAAAATGACAATCATCCCATGTCTTGAGAAAAACTCAAGCCCCTCACATCATGACTGTTGGATGAATTCCAACACATCTGTGTTTAGCAGCTGTGGTGGGCGGGGGGAGAGAAAGGATGCCAAGTGTAAAGAAGGTACTTCAAAGGAGCATCTCACGATGTTGTTGAAGCAAACACATTCAATAAAATATTTTCCCTGGATAGCTGATAAATCCTTTCCACAAAGCAGACTGCAGCTTTCCTACCAGATTTGGGGAATTTAAGTTAAATCAGTTTTGTTTCTCTATCTCTAGAGTTCCATGACAACTATACCTAGGCTAGACAAGACCCATCCCCAGCATCATAATATATATATGTATGTATGTATATGTGTGTGTGTGTGTATGTATGTATGTATATATATATACATATATATATATACATACATACATATATATATGGAGAGAGAGAGAGAGAGAGAGAGAGAGAGAACAGGCAAGAGAGCAAAAAATAATCTTTAAGCCCAAATATGTTTTAGCAAATTCTTAAAAATTAAATTGCTGCTTTTAAAACAGTGAGTTATATATATTGCTAACTTCAATGACATACATTTTATGCCAACTGCGTACACACAAAATGCACACAAATGAGTAGATGTCTGGGGGATCTACTACAGAAGATGCCATCATTAATTAGGGAGTATTTCCTTGAGATGAAAATTGACAAGTCTTTGTTTCATCACAAGAAAAAAAGATTACATATATTCCAATAATTTTCAACCTGATGCACTTTCTTGGGAATTTCTGACCTAACTAGTAATGGAAATTACAAAAATTTCTGATAATTAAAAACTTCATATTTGGACAACATGAAATTTGGCAAATTTTATCATTAAAATCTACCCTGTAATTAGTGGGTAGCACATACCTATAATCCCAGAATTTAGGAGACTGAGGCAGGAGAGCCACCAGTTTTAGACTGTTGTCTCCAAAACCAAAGCTGACACTCCTAAATATAACTGGCTATAGGATTAAATGAATTCACTGGCAGCACCAACCAAAGCATCTTAGAGGTCTTTGCAGATCAGTATGGGATCCAAACCCCGTGGATAATAAAGCAGACGGAAGCACAGCAGAGATGTACAGCTGACCTGTTTTACTACTGTTCTTAGTACTAACTTAAAGGAAAAGAAACTAGTCTATAATATTACTTGGCATGCACACACCAGGAGACAGCTTAGTAAAGTGCTTGCCGCATAAGCAAGACGACATGAATTTGACCCCAGAACCCACATAAAAAGGCCAGCAACGGTGGTACACACTTGTAACCCTAGAGCCAGGGAGGCAGGAACAGGCAATCTGTAAGTGGAAGTGATCAAACCCACCCTTCTCCCTCTTAATTATGAGAGATGGAAAACACACACGCTAGGCATGTACTCTACCACCAACCGACATCCTCATTTCGAATGACAGAATCTTTAGTTTTGGAGGGTTTGCTTGTTCTTTAACTGCTGGATTTATAAGCATGTAATCCAATTTCACCAACCTGGTTGTTCAGCAGTGAAGTAAACTGAAGACACTGCTTTACCTCGGAACTGCCTGATTTCAAGTTAAGACATGAATGTAGGTATTTAATACTTGTGTCTGCAGATATTTGTGGAATGGAAGTTCCATGCCTAACTACTGATTTAGTTTGGCTTATGAACATTTTGAAACTAACTCAGGAGAAACTCATTTCTAGAAGTCTGACACAGTCAGTTCCTTCCTGCAGCCTCTATAAAATTCCTCAGATAGGCTTGTGCTGGAAGCCTTGCGGTCTGTCCTTGCTCAGAATGTTCTTCCCTGTCCGTATGCAGCGGTCACCAAACTGTTATTCAAATTATCCTGATGATATGAGCTACTCTAGCTGTCCTGGTCAGAACTGATGATGGCAGTCTCACCCTCCACATTCAGTCCTTCAACTTTTCATTTCATGGTAACATCAAGCCTTATCCTACCTGCCTATTAGTGAAATGTATTTATACTTGTGTTTATGACGTGACTCCTACATTGGAAGGTAAGTTCCTCAAAAACAGAGACCCTGTGTCCGTTTAGTTTGTAAATATATTGTGGAATAGTGCCCGTGCACAGAAGGCATTCACATGTTTATCAAAAGAATCAGATGAACAAACGTGCTCGTGGCTGGAGAGACATGGGATGAATCAGACAGATTTCCTCTCTCAACTGGCACACTAACAGCGGTCCAGAGTCCCAGGAGCTGGGGAGGATCACTTAAAAACAGGGGTTTAATATCAACCTGCAGAAAAGAGAGATCTTCCCCCATCTCAAAAGGGGGCAGACAAAAAAAAATCTATTACTAATTTTAATTCAGAAAAAATAACAAAAGGCTATTTTCATTTTTAAGTGGAACAAATAGAATAATTATGTACACAAGCAAATCAATATCCACACAATCATTTTCAGATTCCCTAAATGGTCACAGGAGTTAAGATAATCTGATTCAGCAGACAAAAATGGCAAATTTAAGGTTTGAAGAACATCATCTGGCATTAAATAAACACTGTGCATCTAAGTCACCTTACTTGTTATTTATGTGCAGGTGCGTGTGCTTGTGTGCTTGCCTGGAGGGCAGAAGTCAACCCTCAGGTGTTGTTCCTCATCTCTCTGCCTTGTTTTTTCAGATAAAGTCTCCCACCAGGACCTGGGGCTAAGTAATTAAGCTGGGCTGACTGGCTCAATAATCCATTTCTGCCGCCTTAGTGCTGGGATTTTAACTGTGCTTTTTATGTAGTTAATAAGAATTGAACTCGGGCCTTTATGCTTGCATGGCAATCATTTTACCAACTGAGTTCTCACTCTACCCCCAAATAACCTTACTTTTTTGCAAGTTGAATATCCAAGATGTAAACACATTTTTAAAGGTGGATTCTTTTTTGTTGTGCTTTAGATATGGTTTCTATATACAAACCACACTAGCCTTGAACAGTTCACCTGCCTCGGCCTCCCAAGGGCTGGGATCACAGGCACAAGCCACCGAGCTCAAAGGAAAATTTATAATTCTGTTATGTGTGAGAGTAAGGCCAAGCATCGTGTCCTGGTGTGGGTTTGGAGGTCAAAGGGCAACCTCAAGCGTCTGCCTCACTTTCTACCTTGCTTTGACAGGGTCACCCGTTTACTGCTGCAATGGCAGAGCTTTCTGCGATTCTCCACCTTCCATCTTGCCGTGGGTATGGCAGGATTACAGACATGCTGTCCTGTGTCTGACTTACATGGGCTCTGGGGATCCTAACACTGGTTCCCATGCTTGCACAGCAAACACTTTGTCCACCGAGCCATCATCACAGCCAAGGGGAGATTCTTAAGAGAAGAACTCATTGTATCAGGAGATTCAGGGGCATTAGTATTTGGGGGCAAGAAACTAGTATTTCTTTTCTCAAAACAAACTGGGTTAAATAAAAGCATTCTATGACTTCTCATCTGTGATTGACAAAATTTAATTCTTCATCATGGAGATACATACATACATCTTAGAATATTTCTGTGTTTTTTTTTTTTTTAAAGAAACAACCCAAAATTCCAGAATTCTCAAAACTATCACTACAGGTAGACTGTGTGACCTTATTTTCCTTTCCTGTAGTTGGGAAGGAGAAAATGAAAGTTAGAGAAGCCTTAAGCTGGTGATTGGTGATGTCAGTCTCTGGAGGTAATTGGTTGGCGTGAAAGAAAGTACTGTAACTTTATCTATTCATCTTGAAATTTTACAGTTTACAACATTTAAATTCACCAATTTATCTCTTAGACAAATTTAACTCATAGTAGGTGTACAATCACTGAAGTAACTCATAGTAGGTGCACAATCACTGAAGCAGCAAATATTGAACATTTATTGTGTTGCTTAAAACACGGTGTATTAGAAACTCACTTGGGAAGAGGAGATGGAACTTCTCCTTATGCTAAAAGAAGAGCTATTCTTGTGGGAGAGGCCAATAATTACAAGTGTTACAAGGTATTACTAAGGGGTCAAATAAAGCAGAGGTGCTTAGAGAAGGCGGGTGAACAGGTAGTATTGAAATGAGAGGGCTCAGTAAGCAGACAGAAGTCTGCATGGCTGATGGTGGGTAGAGCCAGGTGATGACGGATTGGGGGTGGGGAATGCACACACTCGCGCACACTCGCGCACACATCCATATCCATAATGAGAAATTTAATTTTGTCAATCACAAATGAGAAGTCATGGAATGCTTTTATTTAACCCAATTTGTTTTGAGAAAAGAAATACTAGTTTCTTGCCCCCAAATACTAATGCCCCTGAATCTCCTGATACAATGAGTTCTTCTCTTAAGAATCTCCCCTTGGCTGTGATGAAGGCTTGGTAGACAAAATGTTTGCTGTGCAAGCATGGAAACCAGTGTTAGGATCCCCAGAGCCCATGTAAGTCAGACACAGGACAGCATGTCTGTAATGTTTTCATTTTAATCCTGAGTGTGGGGAGATGGGGCTGCTTTGGACTGTCCATAGCAGCTAACTATGATTTACCTCAGGCTCTAGCAGAGGCATGGTTTTGCCAGTTGCACGGTTCCTGTGATGGTGGACATTTGGAGTTCTGGGAACTTTTCAGAGCGTTTATAAATGTTACAGCCCCGAGAGGCAGGGTTGGTGGCTTCTGAGTCATTCATGGGGTTGGCTTTGGTGTGTTAGTAGAAACAAAAGGAAAGAGATTAGATTCAGGGTCTCTCTCTCCCTCCCTCCTCTCTCCTTCCTCTTCTATCTGGTGATAAGGGGGTAAAACCAGGAGAATAAAGGATGAGAAAAAAGAACCCACAAAGTAGCAAAACAGCCTCATCTACCAGTGTGTTTATGAACCAGAGCTACACACTCAACTCAGCCCATTTCTAGTTTGATCATATTCTCATGCACCTATATAGAATTTAACACAATAATTGTATTAGTCACAAGCTGTTGAATTTTCATGTTCAAATATATACTGAACGTGAGGTACAGCATTAAGACGACCATCACTGCACCCAGCCTGCAACCGAACACTGCCCGGCATTTCTATTTTCCTCCACACCACGATCCTCTGAGGAAGATTCTGTTGTCACTGTGTATCACAAAAACCCTAGATAACACAACTGATTAAGCAGCTCCCTTAAGTCACCTACATTGCAGTAGTCAGGAGACCAACTGCAGAGTCAGCTCTGTTAAGACACAAATGGATAATAGTACAGCAGACATGGTGTACTGACTTCAAAGTCAACCTTATTATGACACAATGACATGTGATACCATGGAACCTTTTATAGGAAATAAAATCCTGGAGACAAAATTCATTAAAACTGTGTTGTTGTTTATTTTCCTTTACTTCCTTTAATTATCTAACATTTAATTATCTAACATTTAATTCCATTCTTATTTTTTCCTAGTTTCCCTTCTATCCCCCTAGCAAAAGATCAATCACTCTCTCTCTAGCCTCCAAAGTAGAAGGTCCGAAGGAACCGCCTCCAACTCCACACAGTTCTCTCCCTCCTAACCACAGTATTCACATGGTCTGAAGTAGCAAGTGACTGACAGGCTCTGTGCGCTTCAGGCCCAAGAGATACAACTTCCAAGTTCAGTGAGACTGCAACTAAGCACATGTGGGGTTTTGAGATAGACAATATTTCAAACTAAAGGTCAAAATAGTTTTAACAATTACAGTGTACCACAGACCTCTGAATGACAGAGATGATATTTGCATGTTAAAACTATGGGCAATTACCAAGTTAATATATTGATTTTGTAAATACCATTTTAACAATTCTTTAAGAACAGAAGAGAGATGAACCAAAGATCACGTGAGATGTGACTAAAGACATACCTTCAGCTGTCATGGTAATCTCTGCAGGACTTGTTGTTCTGACAGAAAATCAACTCAAAAAAAGCAACAGTATTTTATATCAAATATAAATAAGCTGAGAGTCAAAAGCATTATTTAGACTAGAAAAAAGAATCTGAAAGTGCCACAAAAACAAAGTATTGCCTCCATAGAGCCCACCAAGTTTGAACTCGGGAGAAAAAGCTCCAAAAGCATTGCTTTGTTGAGCAGCCAACAGCAATGTCAAAATGGCCTGAGAAAATAACCAAAGGGGAAAAACTACCAGAGAAAAGCAAGCTAGAGAAACCTAAAAGCACACTGTTTATTACAGAGCTCAGACGGTCAGTGAGGACAAGGGAGGGCTCCCAGGCAGGAAGCAGCCGCTGTGGGTAGCTGGCGCCTCTCCTACTCCTTGGAGAATGGATCCCATGTGCATTGCAGGGGAAAAGTTATATTGAAACAGTTATGTAAAACAGCAAGCGTGCTGGAGAGCTGGCTCTTACACCGCTAAGAAGCGCTCCTGTAGAAGACCCAGGTTTGGTTCCCAGCACTGCCATCTTGCTTCACAGCCATAAATCCAGTTCTAGGAGATCTGATGTCTTCTTCTGATTTATAAGGGCATGCAGCATGAGCATGGTGTGCAAACGCACAGGCAAAGTACTCACACACATAAAATAATTCTTTTAAAAAAGGAGAGCAAAAGGGAAACCCCCTTTCACCCCCTTCCATCTGCAGGAGAAAACTACTGCAGACCCTGTTTATTAGGCAAAAGATCTTAGAGGCGCTTAGAGCACCTATAATTATGGCCCCATCTTCACATCGATGCAAACCCTTCCTTCCTTAGAGTGCTCTACTTTGTCCTATTCTTACAAGCCCTTCTGTAGTATTTTCCTGCCAGTTCTTCCTCCCCCACCAACATCAGTATCTTAGCAAATTAACTTTTAAAAACATTCAGTGCTGGGCATGGTTATGTACACCATAACCTCAGCACCCAAGGTAACCAAGGCAGAACATCAAAAAGTGGAGGACAAGGCTAGAAAGGTGAGTCGGCAGTTAGGAACACTGGCTGCTCTTCCAGAGGACACAAGACTGACTCCCGGCACCCACATGGCATCTTACAAATGTCTGTAACCCCAGTACCAGGGGTTCTGATACCCTCTCCTGACCTCCTTTGGCACTGCAAACATGTGGTGGATAGATGTCCATGGGTGCAGGCAAAACATTCAAATACATAAAAGTAATTAATGTTTTTAAGGGTGGAGGCCAGTTTGCTTTATACAGCAACCAGGTCTTAAGTAAACACATATGATTTAAATAGAGCAAGATGTGGTGGTACCTACTTATAATCCCAGCTGTAGAGGTAGAAGCAAGGAAGTTCAAGGCCAGCCTGGGCAACTTAGCAAGAATCTTATTTCTATAAGATAAAGGGGGAAAGATCTACATGGCCCAGCAGCAGAGAAGTTACCTAGAATGCTCTCCATAACTACAAGAACAAAATCAAGCAATGGCAAGACAGGGCAGCAGTACATTTCTACAGCTGGCTGTGGCTGTGAGGCACCAGGATGAGAGGGAGCCCAGGGAGAAGGCAGCTGAGGATCAGGAACTCTCCAGCTCCATCCCATGGATGAGATGCCCATGGATTCTGTAACACTATAACAGAGCACTAACTTATGACTTCTAATATCAAGCTTTTCAGCCAGAATTTAAAAGGCTGACTGACCTCAAAGAACCTGAAGGTAGATAAAAAATGAAGCATATGCGTCTGAAAAAGTTGAGGAAATTTATGGGTAATTTGGTTTCTCTTTGCTACATACAGATATCACTGTGCCCACTTCCATACCACTTCATAAAATTTGACTTTGGTCCTTGTGTAATTAATACTCTCTTTACAAGTACTCCCATTAAAATAATAAGAGAATAATTTTGTAAACTATAAAAAGCTGAAGACTTTCAATGACTTTTTAGAGATGGAAAAGAGAACTTTACATGCAGACCTAAAGATATATATGGATGAAGTCTATTCACTGCACAATTCTCTGCTAAGCCAGAAAACAATCTCATTTTCTCTACCTCCCAATTCAAAGGTGTAGAGAAACCAAAATGAAATCTGAAATTACTTGAGTCAATGACAGCCAGGATCATTAGACCTCCAAAGAAATCATAAAAGTGTTCATTTGTTTCTCAAATTACTAAGAGTCTACTAAGTGCAAGGCCCTTCTCTACGCTAGTGAGTAGAACAGAACAGAACAAACCAAACCAAACCCCCAAGCCCTGGTGGAATCCACAGTAGTGGTGAGGGTAAACCAGGTAAGAAATGCTCCTGGGAACAGAGACAGGAAAGGGAGATGATACCTGACTTTTACAGAGAGAGCACTTCATTCAGGTGTTCTGAAGCCAACCTGAAGAAGGAACATGTCACTGCATGACAGAAGCAAGATACATCCAGGCAGAGTTTCCAGGGAAAGCCCTCCACAGTCACTTGTGGGAAGTAAAGCTGTTACACAGATCTAAGAAAAATCTAAAAGACTGCAATGTTTCTATCTGCAGCCTATCACATCCATTTATTGTAAAAAGAATCAAACTCAGAGGTCCTGAGTTCAATGCCCAGCAACCACAGGGTAGCTCACAACCATCTGTAGTGCCCTCTTCTGGTGTGTCTGAAGACAGCTACAGTGAAACTCATATACATAAACAAATCTTAGAAGAAGAAGAAGAAGAAGAAGAAGAAGAAGAAGAAGAAGAAGAAGAAGAAGAAGAAGAAGAAGAAGAAGAAGAAGAAGAAGAAGAAGAGGAGGAAGAGGTGGAGGAGGAGGAGGAGGAGGAGGAGGAAGAAGAAGAAGAGGAAGAAGAGGAAGAAGAGGAGGAGGAAGAGGAGGAGGAAGAGGAAGAGGAGGAAGAATCAAACTCTGGCCTAGTAGCACAAGCTTGTGATTCCCAGCACTTAGGAGGTAAAAGTAGGAGGATCAAAAGTTCAAGGACCAGCTAGTTAGTGAGTTCAAGGCCAGCTTACAATATATAGAGAGGGGAGACGGTGAGAGGGATAAGGGGTGAAGAGAAAGGGAGGACAGAGAACAGGAGCGTGGAGTACTAAGAGAAAGCATAAGAGAGGAAAAACAGAAAAGGGAGAGAAGGGGGCGAGGGAAGGACAAGGAAGAGAGAGAACAGCAACAAAGAACCGACAGGAGAAAAGCTGACAGAGTCCTTAGAACTGAAGGACATGAATGGGCCCACTGTAACATGACAAGAACATAGAGGAAAGCCCACCTCACTGGATACTACCATGAAACTACATAATGCCAGGACAAGGAGTACCTCATAGCTTCCAAGGAGAAAAAGGTCATATAAGAAGGATGTGAAATGGTGTCTCTAGAGCAATAACCTTCCCCAGAAAACAGCATAGGAATGTCTCAAAGTTCTGTGTGAGAATTACTTCAAACCTCCATTTCTACATGTTGCTGAATCATTAAGTAGGCAGGCAAAACCAAGTCATCCAATACTCAGGAAATTACTGGGGCGTGTGCGTCAATAAAACAAGGAGATAAGCCAGAAGAGGACATGGATCCATACAGCAAGGAGGTGAATGAAAAGCAGGTCCAGGCCAGCAGTTGGGCGCCCTCCTAAAAACAGTAAAGGTAGGAGGACGAGGCAGGGCTCCAACAGACAGGCATGACACAGCTGAGCTCACAATGTGACTGATAAGTATGTGAGAAGCATGCTGGCACACTTGCAGGGAAAAATTAACAGCAGGCAGGTGAAAACTGAAGTGTAGGCCAAACTAAACACAGAGACACACAGGTGGAAGACACTGCATGGCTCAACAGAGAACACTATTTGGCAGAGTCATAAAGTAGCAATATTTAAAATTGGCCATTACTTTTCTTACATTGTTTTAGGAGCTTGACCTTTGTCTGGTACATCCATAAACAAAATGTTAGCTTGGGCAAGCAGAAGGGAAGGAAACTAATTCCTGGACTCCAAGTCACCAAATCAGAATCTCTACAGCAGAGATCTGGTGAACGATTCCTTGCTTAAAACAGTTGTACTGTGTAGCTCAGCCTGGCCATGAACTCAAAGCAAGCCTCCTATCTCTCTTTTTTTTTTTTTTTTTTTTTTTTTTCGAGACAGGGTTTCTCTGTGTAGTCCTGGCTGTCCTGGAACTCACTCTGTAGACCAGGCTGGCCTCGAACTCAGAAATCCGCCTGCCTCTGCCTCCCGAGTGCTGGGATTAAAGGCGTGCACCACCACCGCCCAGCTGCAAGCCTCCTATCTCAACCTCCCAAGTGCTAGAATGATAGGCATGAACCACCAAGCCCAGTGCCCCTGAGTAGCTCTTACCACATTTCAGAAATGTAGGGACCAATATATTGAGATTGTTAGACTTTGAGTAGCTCAGTTTTTCTAAATCAGTTAATAGTTTAACTGTGCTATCACCACCCAGTGAAACATACACTACATATAACAATGGTACCAGGACAAGCTTATGTGCCAGCCATACAATGATGGCATACATTTCTTTAATTTGTTCTTACTCGAGTTTCCTACAAATAGGAAAATGCCACTGAAAACACAATTTAACTTTCTTAGAATCTTAACAGCTGCTTTTTATCTACCATGTGCTTTTAAAAGTCCTTAACTTTTCTCTGTTGATAGTCTAGAAAATATGCCTACCTTTCTGGGGTCTGCTCATTTCCCCAGAATACTTTGATCTTTACATTATACCTTAAAATACATTTTTTTATAGTTTTGAAAATGCAAATAATGGGTTAGGGATGTAGCTTCACAGTGGAGCATGTGCCCAGCCCACGCCAGGGCCCAGGTGAGAAGTGATGCATGATGGTTAGTCCTGAGTATCAACTTAGTACACTTCTGAGTATGTCTGTGCAGGAGTTTCCACAGACAACTGGATCATAAGTGTTCCAACCTAATCACGGAGCCAATCCCTTGACAGAATCACAGTACAAAGAATTAATCGGATGCAAATGGAGAAAGGAGAGAAGTGGAACGTACTTGGAGGAGCTCACCACTGGGAGCATGCCCTTGGGAGCTAGTGTGAGGTCTGAGGATGCGAAGGTCTAGGAAGTTGTTCTAGGTTGGTAAATGCACGTTATGAAGGTTGGAGGATGTGAAAAACTTGAATGGTGATACAAAGGTAACTTAAGGCACATGGGAGCAATAAAAAATCCTTCAGATATCTTCTCGCTGTGCTACTGTTTGAGAGGCTTCAAAGTTCAGAGCTTTAAAATTAAACAGTGGTAATACTAACATATCTAAATTTTACAACGTTTGTAGACTTAAAAAGTCTTATAAGCTTCAAAGAGTCCACTGGTAATACTAACATATCTCCCCAAATAATGGTGCCCAATGTCCTGAGGAAGTAATCATAGATGATTACGTTGCCTCTCATTCATTTATTACCAATAAAAGGCTGGGGTGTTGGAATTCAGAAACAGATGAGGTATATATTTTACATACCAAAGCAGACCTGTCCTCCAGGTTCTCCCATCATTCCTCAGTCCCTGTTCCAGGGGATACCCTGCCTTCTGCCCTGAACTTTCCAGCCTAGGGGTTGAACTTCCCCACCCCAAGAAGGTATTCCTTATATAATGCAGACATTTTGGTCTCTCCACTTCCTCTGCATCTTCTTCTGCACTCAAGCTTTTTCTCTCTCTTCCCCTTCCCTCTGTTTCCCTCCCCATGGCAGGAGCATTTCACTGACCCCTTCCTTGGGACCAGTGAACTCGCCTGAGAGCTGCTCCCCAATAAACCATAAATTCTGTTTGAACTGACTCTGGACTCTTCCTTCTTATTTCCTGGTCAACAAAACTGTTCCACCAGGCTCCCTCCACTATGGTAGACTTAACAATGGACCCCATGAAACAAAACAAATCTTTCCTCCTTTAAGCTACTGTTCTTCGGGACTTGGTCACAGTGTCACAAAAGTCTAATTTAATTTGAGACTAATAATTGGAGTACCTAATGCATACTAGACACTACATAAATTTATCTTGCTGCCTATTACAACAATCTTACTAGGTAGGTATTACTAATTCATTTTACAAATGAAGACTGAGGGTATGAACTTAAATGCTCATCAATGATTAAATCTCTAACCAAAATCTATTTGTGTGTGTGTGTGTGTGTGTGTGTGTGTGTGTGTATGTGTGTGTGTGTATGAGTGTTTTGACACAGTATATGTACGTGTATCACCTGAGTGCCTGGTGCTTGCAGATGTCAGAAGAAGGTGCTGGGCTCCCTGGAACTGGGGTTACAGATGCATCCACCAGGTGGGTGCTGGAAAGTGAACCCAGGTCCACTGCAAGAGCAACAAGTTCTCTGAATCACTGAGCCCTCCCAATCTATTTTCAAAGCTCCTTACTTTTCTAAATATCATTCTGTTTACTTGAAGCACAGGAATTCCAGTATCATATCGTTGTTTATACTATCCTATTTTCTGGGTGAAAAATTCAAGGCACAAAACTTTGACGTAAATCACCTAAGAGACAAAATTCTACATTCTGTATTTCTTGATTCCTAGCTCACTTACAATCTAACAAGTGTTTATGCACCTGGTCCTATAGAATAGGCTGAGACTAGCTGATATTCTTTATATACTGACAATGTGATAGGCTTTACAAAAGTGCTTTAATATGCATTAAGTTAAGCCTCAGGTGGCCCAAAAGCAGCTAACAGTTATAGTTTCAAACACACTAAAGTAAGTTACAGACACAACTTAATAGACCAATGTATGTTTAGCTTGTGTAAAGACAAAGTGATATAAAAAACTCATTTGGGCAGGATGACATACACCTGTACTGCTGGCACTGAGAAGGTTAAGCCAGGAGGATCTTGCCTTTGAGAACAGCCTGGGCTATATGCAATGAGACCTTCTCTAAAACAACAACAGTGAAAAACAGATGGGCAAGAGAACCAACTCAAGTTTGAGGCTAGCCCATTACATAGTGACTGTGAGGCCAATCCATGGCTAACAGCAAGACCCTGATCTCGAAACACCAATAAACTACCCCAAAAGAAAAAAAAAGTGGCAAATTAAATTATATAAAGATGCATACACTGAACCCAGTTTGTCTTGGCCACCTTGCTTTCTATAATCTACAAGACTCACAGACCACAAGTCTCTTCGGGATCACCATTCTGTATTATTTTTCTAATGAAAAATATATATTGTTTCCCTAATTAAAAGCATATGAGCATAAGGCACTGGATAACATGCATAAATCTCTGAATGTGATTCATATCATCAACAAAACAAGTGTATACAGGCTATGCAGTGGCTCCTTCTTGGATGCATCTAGTCCATTCAACTGCTAAAAAGAGCAACATTTCCTGCTTGGCAACATTAACAATTTTTTTTCTTTTTAAATATGGTAATGGTATTATGGTTGTGTTAAAAACAAGATCTTACTTTTTACAAGTGGATAACAAAGCTTCAAATAAACTATCTGTGGGATTTGCGCCAGAACCATCTGGGATGGTGGGGGTGGAAGAGACCCTAGGTGTAGGTTTAGATAAGGTTGGTCCTGTGTAGGTTAATTGTTGAAACTAGACAGGAGTTGATCCATAGACAGGAGTCTGGCGCTTGCTGCCCTCCACAGCCCTGCCCTCCACTGTCGTGGGGCTTTTGTTTTGTTTGTTTGTTTTGTTTTGTTGCTTGCTTTTTTGAGAGTATTTTATGTAGCTTATTTAGGTTGGCCTTGTTTTCACTGTGTAGCCGAAGGTGACCTCTTACATCCTGCCTCTGGTGATAGGAGATGAAAATAATGGCAAGCCCTATATCATACAAACTTTGTTTTTTTTTTTTTAAGCTCTCTTTAAAATTTTTTTGAATATATATATTTTTAAGATTTGTTTATTTATTGTAGGTTTGTGAGTACTTAGTACAGTGTCACTTTCTTCAGACACACCAGAAAAGGGTGTCAGATCCTGTTACAGATGGTTGTGAGCCACCATGTGGTTGCTAGGAGTTGAACTCATGACCTCTGGAAGAGCAGTCAGTGCTCTTAACCATTGAGCCATCTCTCCAGCCCCCAACTTTGTTTCTATTTGCTCATTTAAATCTTCACATTTAAAGAAAAAGTATATATATAAAAAAAAAACTGGAGAAAAGCATGATAATAATATAATTTGACAAGAACTATGAATGCTCCCTGTTTTGATTGTTCTAGTTTCCATTCTATGGCTATTATTTTTATAATAGAAAGCATAAGATAAAATTAAAGAAACACTCATTCTTAGTACATCACCTTTGATTTTAGTTTTCACTTTTTCTAAATAGGCAGGCCACAACTGTGCATAGTCTCACACAACAGAAAAAAAAAACAAAACATTTTTTTTTCATCTTTTTAATCCCTTACCTGCTATGCACACACTTTTAGAAAGCCACTGTACTAGACAACATATGGCCTGTAAGTAGAAACTAGCCAAGAGTAAGTAGTAGGGGCATAAGCATAGCAAACAAGAGACCAAGCTGAGAAAAACATCTTCCTCATAGTTTTCAGTAAGGACCTTGAATGTGTAATGTGGTCATACTCTCAGGGTAGGGATGTATCTCCTTAGCCTTTGGTGCTGCTGGGCTGGAGACTATGGACAGACTGAACTCCTAGGCTAGTAGCTTCCTCTAGCATTCTCTAGTGATGTAGCTACTACTTCCATGCTTCAGAAATGACAGAATCCAGGAAGCACTAGTTTAAGCTACACCTTCCGGATCACTGGTCAACAGCTAGATAAAAGTATGAGGCAACGGAAGAACAAAGGAGTTTCTTGGAAGTGCCGGTCTGCAGCTGGGTGTGGCAGCAGGCCTGTAATTCTAGCACTCAGAAGACTGATTCAGGAAGACCAAGACTTCAAGGCTAGTCTGCTGAGTTCTAGGGTAACATGGACTTCATAGTGGTAGGTATCCTGTCTTTTAAAAAAAAGGGGGGGGGGGGAGAAGGAGGGAGGGAAGGAAGGAAGGAAGGAAGGAAGGAAGGAAGGAGAGAGAGAGGGGGGGAGAAAAAAGGTGCTTTGAAAAAAATAATTACTATCTATATCCACAACCTACCTTATATAAAGATATAGGCTTCTCTTCTTTTATGCAAACAGAGTCCCATTATGCTGGCCTGGAGTTCACTATGTAAATCAGGCTGGCCTCAAACTAACAGAGATGCACCTGCCTCTGCCTCCCAAGTGCTGGAATTAAAGGTGTGTGCCCCCACACTGGCCTAGGAAGTCTTTTTTTTTTTTAAATATTTGTGTGTGGTGGGGTGGCACGGGTGCCACAGAAAGCACATAGAGGTCAGAAGGCAACTTTATGGAGTAGGTTTTCTCCTTCCACCTTTATGGAATTTGAGGGACCAAACACCTTGACATGCTGAGCCACCTCGACAACCCCCACTTAGGAAGCCTTAAGCATCGTCCCAATACCATTCATTAGGTAAAAGGTAACTCCAAACGCAAGCATCAGCTCAGGAGAGTGAGATGGGGAGGAGATGCCGCGGAGGAACACAGTCGGTTCTCTGGGTTGGTGCTAAACACAGTCAAGGTAAGTTTGAAATAAACACTTGTTGAGGTCAAAAGAGAGGTTGTGTTAGAGTCCTACAAAAAAGATCAGCTGTTAAACGATAAGAAACAAAATTACCTGCCAAGTTCACAGCAACTTTATGGGGACTAGCCCAGTATCGCCTAGCTCCCAAGATCACACTTTCCAGGAAACCACCAGTGAGTTCTTGCTAATCACTTCTCTTAATCTCCCTAAAATCATAAAACAATGCCCAAGTACTTCCTGCTTGAAGGCAAATGGAATCCCTGGTTAATCTAAAACTGGCAAATCGTTGCTTTAGGAGCACAACTTAGCATTCTGCAACTAACCAGTCTTCCACGTGTGGCGCTTAAGGTTCCTTCTTCATCAGTTATTGTCTTGTTTATGAAATACTAAGGCAGTGTTTGTGCTTTTCTGTAGGGGAACAAACATCTTTTAAACGTTCTTTTAAAAAACTGTTTAAGCCGGGCGGTGGTGGCGCACGCCTTTAATCCCAGCACTTGGGAGGCAGAGGCAGGTAGATTTCTGAGTTCGAGGTCAGCCTGGTCTACAGAGTGAGTTCCAGGACAGCCAGGACTACACAGAGAAACCCTGTCTCGAAAAACCAAAAAAAAAAAAAAAAAAAAAAAAACTGTTTAAAATTTTATTACATTTATTTACTGTATGTGTTTGTGTGCCTGCATGTGCTCAGTGCATACGAACACATGAGGTGAGAAGACAACTGGAGAGACATCCGCTCTCTTGCATGTGACTCAGGCTGTCAGGCTTGGTGGCAAGTGCCTTTACAAGCTGAGCCAACAATCAAGTTCTTTATGTAGTTACCTAAATAAGCTATGTTTGAACAGATCTGTACTCTGTAAAAATGATGACCCAGTAACAATGTTTCCTTCCTTGGGCTGAAAAAACCTTTTGGACAAGAGGTGTCTCTAATCAAAAAGACAACATGAAATTGGAAGTAGAGAAGACAATGCCTCTGGCTGGAATTTTTCAAATGAGGAAGAGGAAGAGAATGCAGATTTGAAGGCAAGAAGGAGGATGTAGGTGTATGAACTGTTTGGTTTGGTTCGACAGTATGTAGTCTAGGCTGTACTGGAACGTGGTATGTAGACCAGGCTTAACTCATTCACCAAGATCCTCCTGCCTCTGTTCCCAAGGCCTGGGACTAAAGGCATTCACTGGCACACCAGGCTCTAACTCTATTTTAAGTTGTGAAATGTCATGATTCATGGGAGAAGCATTAAGGAAATCGTGACTTTTGTAATCACACGTGGAGATAAACAGCAAAACTGAAATCTTTAAATTCTTCCTAGAAAATCTCAGAAAGAAAAACCTAAGTCTTTTCCTCTCAGTGACTGGTGTCTTTATTTTCAGGCATTATAGAGTGTGCCTAAAACTAAGAACACAGCTTTGTGTCGCTAACAATGACATCTGAGTTGTTTCTTTGCTCTGTTTCCTGCCACAGAAGGTAAATTCTGTAAAAACAAGTGTTAATTCTTTAACAGTGCAGGAAAGGTGAAGGTATAAACATTTTTCTTCCTAACCATAAGGTCCTATACCTAGTATAGGAGTGTAATTAATGCAATGATGTAATTTTAAGTCCTGATGTCCAGGTCTTGGAAAAGGGGCTTTCATGTGACTAACACATGCTCCTCAAAAGTTTAACGAAGTTTCAACACGGAACTGGAGCTTATCAGAAAGGATAATTCTTTTAGAGTGGAGTTTCTCAACTTTTATAGAGGTGTTCTACTTGTGACTTTACAAGTGAGAGGGGAGAGAGCCACTAATAGAAGAAATAGTGTTTCCCAGACTGTTCGTCCCCATGGACCTCTATACCCAGATCACTGGACTTATTACAGAAGTACAGACAAGTCTTCCCACCATCCCCTGCCTTCATTCTTCACGTCAAAACACTGACAGAACTATAACTGCTCAAAATGCTCACAAACAGGCTGACTGTGAGGGTGTAGTCTTTAATCCTAGCACTAAAGAAGCAGAGGCAGACAAAGCTCTGTAATTCGAGGCTAGCCTGGTCTACAATGTGAGACCTTTAAGACAGAAAACAAACAACAACAAAAACTCAAACCAACCTAACTCAGAAACACTGCAGCTACATAAATATGTGTGAGCTTACTATATTAACAGGTTTGGGGATTTAAAAAAAAAAAAAAAAGTCCTCTAGTAATTTGAAACAACAGCTGCCAACGGCACACCTTGACTGTATAACAGGTAATTCACATTCCAAGGACAGTACTTAGCAGGGAGAAAAAGACCACGGAATGGGACATGACTTCATTAATGATCATCTATCTACATTATAGCATCCTAGTATGTTTTCCCGGATATACTTTCCTTTCTGATCTACCCTGCTTTTGTATTACCGGATTCCTCTCTACAATATCACTTGCAAGGATTTCTCAAGAAGTTTCAAAGACCCAGCTATCACATGAAGTTAGAATTCGTCAACTTCTAGCCTTCTGAGGCTATTCACCTGTTCAACCGTTTCACACGGAATGTGGTTTCCTTCTGCTAATCCTTTTTGGAGGGAGAAAGACCCGAGCCTAATTCAACTACTTATTCTCTAACTGAAATGCAATCCGGTTATCTCGAGGGAAGCGTCACTAGTGCTCATGATATCCCTTGAGTATCAGCTCCCCCAACAAACTGGCATGCGCATCCCAAGGTGTTTTCGAAATTACCATTCCAAAACAGCTGTTCATACTCCCAGCTGCCCTTTGGCGATAGGAGAGTCGTCGTTTGCAGTTCGGGAGTCTCTTGTAGGAAAGGGAGAAAGAGAGAGGGTTCGACAGTTTCAAGCTATGGAAGGAAAAATTAAAGGAGGCAAAAAGGGGAAAAGGTCTGTGCTCTTTACTTTCTTTGGGAAGAGTAGAGACGGGAAGAGGAGACCCCAAGAAACGAACTCTAGAGGAAGGTCAGAATAAGCCCGTAGCGCTCTCGAGGTAGGACATACGGGGCGGGGGTCCTGGATGAAGTGGAAAGAACCGTCATCCTCGGGAGAAGGACTGGTTACAAACCACGCGAAACAAAGGGGCTGGCAGTCGCAAAGCGGGAGGTTGGCATATGAGACACCCAGGGAATCTCCGGAGGGCGAGCGGCAAGAAAATGAGAAAGAAGACGACACGTCCCTCTGAGGACCCGCCGAGGACGTGGTTGCTAAGAGGGACGAGACAGGTGCCGGTAAAGACTGAGGAGCAGCCAGCTTCACTTCTAAAGGACGCGGGGGCGGGGAAGTGTCTTTTGAGTGGAGTCGTGCCCCGAAGCGAGACACGCTTGCCAGGGCAGTGCTCTCCAAGAACGGAGATCCGGGTCATGCGAAAACCGTTGGGGCACCGGCGTTTCCCAGCCCTAGCCCGGCTTCCCCACACACTCACCGCGTCGGCTCCAAACGCCACCGCTCCAGCTGCAGCTACCGGCCGGCGCAGCCGCACTGAGCGCGCCCCGCCCCACGTGACCGGCGGGCTCTCTGCCCACGTGATCAGCAGCGACCACCCCACCCGCTTCCTCCTGTGCGGCCCCGCCCTCGGCAAGATGGCCGCGCCCTGGCTGGGGACGCCTGGTCTTCGGGTCTTGAGTAGGGGTTCGCGTCCCGGGAGATTGTGCACTCCCGGCTCCAGGTCGTTTTGTTCCAGCGCTACTTCCTCTAAGCCCCTGAAGGCTCAGAGATTGGCGGAGAAGCTCCGAGCCCAGAAACAAGAGCAAAAGGCGAAGGGAGTGCGGGTGAGTCTGGAGAGAGACTCAACTCCCTAGAGGCGATGCTCTCGCGGCTTTCTTAGGTGTAGGCAGGTTCTGAAACAGCGAGTAAATCGGTGTCGAGAAGAATCTGTAGGGTAGTCTGAATACCTCACTTTCGCTACTGCCAGACTTAGACCCAAAACACCGCGTGGGTATGAAGGTGACACAGTCGGCTTGTGTAGGGTCCCACAGGAAACGTGAGTCAAATTGTAGAACACAGACATTCCCCGCACGATTTTTCACCCAAATCTCACTGAAGGCCATCCCCAGCGCTTCACTTCTTCATTAAGCTTTTTCCACCCTTCTCTCTCCTTAGGTGCCTACAAACCCCGTTCAGCGGAGGGTGCAGGAACTAGTGCGATTCACACAGCAGCTACAGCGAGTTCACCCCAATGTGCTTGCTAAGGAACTGAGCCGAAGGATTCTCCACCAGGACAACGACCTTGTGGTCATTAATAAACCCTATGGTCTCCCTGTCCATGGTAAGAACCATGTGGGCAAAGGAGAGAAACCTGATGCTGCTTCCTCTTCCATCTAGGGTCACCTCTGAAGCCTTGTTTATGAGACGCTCTTGGATTCAAGTTAATTAAACCTTATTATCCCATGTATGTGACTACTGGCGACACAAACTAGTGTCTAGTCCCCACGTCCAAATGTCTGTATGCAGCCTCACACAGGGATTACTGCAGAGAAATACAAAAGCTGAGTTCTGAACTGTGAGCTGTGTGCAGCCGCCCACAGGAATTGTCGCAGAGAAATACAAAAAGTTGTTTGCGGACAGCCTAACGGTTATTTTCCAACAAAATGGTTAAAAAAAAAATTGCTGGGAGCCAGTGTGCAGCTGTCATCCTGGGCGTAGGGGAGGATCCGGTGTTCAGATCAGTCTCAGCAATAGTGAAACCTCGTTTCAAAATGAAAGAGGTAGGGAAGCAAGAACAAACAAAACCGGGAAAAAGAAAATAATACACAAGGTTGGAGCGGGGTGGAGTAATGTATATTTGTGTGTTGGACTCTACCTAGCATGGCACCCCAGAGTGGCTGGAACTTAGTAGATGTTTTGTTGCCTCTGGATGTTGTAATGAGGGACAGCTGAAGTGAGTCAGAATTGAAAGGAAAAACACACACACACACACACACATTTGTCAAAGAACTGCAGAAGGAAAGTAAATATTTTAGCAAAAAAATATTTTAGTTGTAATAAATCACTTCTTTGGTGGCAGTTCCTGCTCGATTTCCTAACAGGTTCTTTCTTGCCTTACTGTTATCCTCTGCTTAGGTTTTTAGTTGTTGAGGTTAATTTGTTTTAGATATTTATGTTTTATAGGTAACAAAGCAGAGTTGGAAAGGTCAGATGGCGAGTACAAATAGTAAAATCCTGGGATGTCTGATCTTAGCCTGTCATCTTTTTTTGTTTGTTTTGTTTTGTTTTGTTTTAAGACAGGGTCTTTGGGTAGCCCTGGCTGTCCTGTGACTAGCTCTGTAGGCTTTGAACTCACAGAGATTCCCCTGCCTCTGCCTTCGGAGTGCTAGGATCAAAGACACACACCCTCATCACCTATTGGAGCCTATCTTCTTAGCCTTTCTTCTCCCGAATGCTTCTCAGGAGCGTCGCAGTCCCACAGAATCTGAAGAGAAAGCCACAGTGTTTCCCAGACTTATTACCTGAGAGCCCTTGCGGTGCTCGTTAAAATGGAATTTGTAGTCTGGAAATGGTTGGCCTGCGTTTCATTGTATAGCTGAGACCTCTGGGCCTATTAATATTAATAATCCCCACCATGTGGTTTGTAGCACAGCTGTAGAAAATGGGGGACAATTGTTTGTTCTGTCACGATTGAAAGGTGATTATTATCTCGAGACTGAGAGACTGTTCTCTCAAGAATTGTTCTGCAGCCTCTGGCTCTTTCCTTCATAGGTGGCCCTGGAGTCCAGCTCTGCATCACTGATGTACTGCCCATCTTGGCAAAGATGCTTCATGGCCACAAGGCAGAACCTTTGCATCTGTGCCACCGTCTGGACAAAGAAACCACAGGTGTAATGGTTTTGGCTTGGGAGAAGGACACGGCGCATCGAGTCCAGGAGCTGTTTAGAACCCGCCAGGTGGAAAAGAAGTACTGGTATGAGGCCTGTTACTGTCAGTAGGGGTGGAGTGAAGAAGGGCATCCCTTTTCTGTCCACTGTACTACAGAACTGTTAATAGAAGGCCCTGTACTAGAACTCATGATGATAGAAAGTATATAGCTTGGCGCTTAGAATGTTGAGTGCTAAAACAGTGGTTATGTGTGTGCATGTGTGCGTACATTCTGCAGTCAGGGTTATTTTTCTGTCACTCCTTATTTTATTTTATTGAGATAGGGTGTCTCACTGAACCTGAAACTCACTTATTAACTAGCTAGCCTCCAAGATCTAGTGTCTGTCTCTTTGAACACCGGGGTTACAGGTGTGAACTGCTATACCCCGGCTTTACGTGGATGCTAGGATTCCAAGCTCACCATCATGCGTGTCCACCAAGCACTTTACCCACTCAGCCATCTCCTCAACCCCTTTTGTTAGTTTGTTTGATTGGTTGGTAGATTTTGATTTAAAAAAAGTCTTACTTTGTAACTTTGGTTGGCCTGGAACTTGTTACATAGACCAGGATGGACTTGAACTCCCAGAGATATACCTACCTGCCTCTGCCTCCCAAATGCTGGGTAGAAAGGCCTGCACCACTGTACCCAGTGCTGCTTTTTAAACATTTATTATTTGTGTTTCTCTGTCTGTCATACTTGGGCACATGCTTGCCGCTACACATGTAGTCTGTTCTCTGCTTCCATTATGTAAGTTCCGGGATCAAACTGAGATTGTCAGACTTACCAGCAAGCGTCTTTAGCTGCTGAACCATCTTGATAGCTACTGACTTGTGTTTTGAGACAGGTTTCATGTGGCTCAGTCTGACCTTGAACTTTGACCTGAACTTGAACTTTGATCTTCCTGCCTTTATCTTCTGAGTACTGGACTCACCCGTGTACTGCACCATACCTCGTTCTACAGCAGTGTTTATAGAGTATGTTCTTTATAAAACAGACTTGCAGATTTGAGTGGTATGCATGTTAAATTTTTTTTTAGTATTCTTCTGAAATTTATTTTCAGAATAAATTTGTGGGGGGTTTTGGTCCGTGCACTACTTGCTTGCCAGAAGAGGGCACTGGATTCCCGGAACTGGACTTACAGATGGTTGTTAGCTGCCGTATGGGTGCTGGGAATTGAAAGCCTCTCAAAGTGCAGTCAGTGCTCTTATCCTGAGCTCTCTCTCCAGCCTCATGTTTACAATTTTAACAGCATCTAAACTGCTCTCCAAAAACGTCATGTCAGTTTCACCTCTCACCAGCAGTGGTAAATATACACTCCCCTATGCTAGTCAGAGTATTTTTTAAAAGCCGCTTAGATAAGGTTTTCGTGTTTATTTTCTGTTTGACTTTCCCATTCTGAGAAGAGACTATTTCTCCTTGGCTACTTTCCTATTGGATTATGATTATACATTTGATTTATAGTATTATTCTATTCTTTGAATATCCTCATTTTTGTTTCAGAAATTGTGCATAAGCTTTGTAATCAAGGGAGCCCTTTAAAACTTGATATGGGGTCTGGAGAGAGTGCTCAGGGGTTAAGGCCACTGGCTGCCCTTTCAGATATTCTGAGTTTGGATCGAAACACCCATAACTCAGAATTCCACCTTCAGGGGATCCGTTACTCACCTTTGGCCTCTGCGGGCACCTGCATTCTTATGATAGATACAGATATATGTATACAAAAATAAAAATAATACATTTTTGGGGGGAGAATCTTTATGTCTATGTCTCATCCACTGTGGGTCTGATATCTGTGGGTTTAGCACTATGTCTTAAACTTTTCAAGGATTAATGATGGAGCTAGGGCACCTAGCATGCATGAAGCCCTGAGTTTGGTCCTCGTATGAGAGTATAGCTAGTTCCATAAGTATTTGAAATACACAATCAAATTTAAGAGCTGCTGGAATAATGGCGGTGGTGGTGATGGGGGTCCTCACATGATTTTCATGACATAGTGCCTAGCCTGAGAGCTAGATACTTCTAAGCTGAAGTCATGCAGTCTGATTGTAGAATTCTTTGGGGAAAAAAAATTAAATGATCATTCAGGGATATGCACAATAAAGAGAAAATTAAGACACTAGGATTTAATATTGTTTCCCTTTTGATTATAAATGGTAGTGGGTTCTAATCTACTATTAGATTACTAATAATCTAATCTACTATTAGACTATTCACATATTAGGTGACTAAACATGACTGACCAACAGAATGATATAGTAAAAAACTCACAGGACTGTCCCTACCTATGTGTTAGTCAGAGAAGTCAGAGAAACTACAGCCATGATTCAGTGACCTGCTCTTAACAGACAGAAGCTGTAAAAGTGTAGTAAAGATGGTCCATTGAGAAAGGTCCCAAGCCTACAACTCCCAGCAGCCCTTCCTGGCTTTTGTGGCTCAAGCAGCAATCTGTGTCACCCTCAGGGCCATCACTGTGCGTGTTCCCTTGCCCTCGGCAGGAGTCGTGGATATCCCCATCAAGGAGAAGGAAGTGTCTGGGCAGCAACACCACCACAAGGTAGGTTCACTGCCTCCTGAGGCATGGGTTTCTGTCTTTTCCTGGGAATCATATCTTATCTCTTTGGATTCAGATGACGCTGTCCCCAAGTTACCGCCTGGACAGTGGGAAAATGGTAAAGGTACGGGCCAGCCGGGATGCGCACGTTGCTGTGACTCAGTACCAGGTGCTCAGCAGCACTCCCTCCTCTGCCCTTGTGGAGCTGCAGCCTGTTACTGGTAAGGACCACCATGCTTTGTCCAGGGCCTTGTGCTGGATCCTTCCCTATTCTGAGCCACAGATATTGTATATAGGCTGTGGGTATAGTTAACTTGCGTGACCCCGTGCTTCTGGTGCAGATCTGGAACCAGGGTTTCTGTGGGGATCACTGTGGGAAGTAGAATAGATGGAATATATTTTGTATCTTACGCTGGCCTGAAACTGTGATCCTCCAGCCTCAGCCTCACAAGTCCTGGAATTATAGAAAGCTGTGCTCAGCTTAAAGAGAACACAATTTGAATAGCTTTATTTAAAAACGTATGAAGCATTTCTTAAATTAAAAAAAAAAAAAAAAAAGCAATTTAATCCAGTAATTCTATTCCTGGGTATATAAAGGTATATTCCCTATGTTCATAGTAATAGGCCAGGATGGATGAATGGAGAAGTAACATAGACTTGGGAGAATTATGAGATTTTGATGTGTGCTACACGGATGAACCTGGAAAACGTTATGCTAAGTGAATTAAGCTAGACACACAGGTCAGGTTCTGTGTGATAGCTCTCACACAGTGTACTCAGAGTAGATTCTGTGTGATAGCTCTCACACAGTGTACTTAGTAGATTCTGTGTGATAGCTCTCACACAGTGTACTGAGAGTAGATTCTGTGTGATAGCTCTCACACAGTGTACTCAGAGTAGATTCTGTGTGATAGCTCTCACACAGTGTACTGAGAGTAGATTCTGTGTGATAGCTCTCACACAGTGTACTCAGTAGATTCTGTGTGATAGCTCTCACACAGTGTACTCAGTAGATTCTGTGTGATAGCTCTCACACAGTGTACTCAGAGTAGATTCTGTGTGATAGCTCTCACACAGTGTACTCAGTAGATTCTGTGTGATAGCTCTCACACAGTGTACTGAGAGTAGATTCTGTGTGATAGCTCTCACACAGTGTACTCAGAGTAGATTCTGTGTGATAGCTCTCACACAGTGTACTCAGAGTAGATTCTGTGTGATAGCTCTCACACAGTGTACTCAGTAGATTCTGTGTGATAGCTCTCACACAGTGTACTCAGAGTAGATTCTGTGTGATAGCTCTCACACAGTGTACTGAGAGTAGATTCTGTGTGATAGCTCTCACACAGTGTACTCAGAGTAGATTCTGTGTGATAGCTCTCACACAGTGTACTCAGTAGATTCTGTGTGATAGCTCTCACACAGTGTACTCAGTAGATTCTGTGTGATAGCTCTCACACAGTGTACTCAGAGTAGATTCTGTGTGATAGCTCTCACACAGTGTACTCAGTAGATTCTGTGTGATAGCTCTCACACAGTGTACTGAGAGTAGATTCTGTGTGATAGCTCTCACACAGTGTACTCAGAGTAGATTCTGTGTGATAGCTCTCACACAGTGTACTCAGTAGATTCTGTGTGATAGCTCTCACACAGTGTACTCAGAGTAGATTCTGTGTGATAGCTCTCACACAGTGTACTCAGAGTAGCAGATTATAGAGAACACAGAATGGTGGGGAACCAGAGGGAGAAATGGGTAGCCATTGTTTTAGCCCGTGGTTTTAGTTTGGGAAACTAGGAACTTTCTAGTGATGAATAATGTTGGTGGTTACGAAACAATGTGACGTAACTGATGCTACTGAACTGAGTATTTCCAGTGGCTCAAGTGATAAATTTTATATATATATTTTGCTGTAAATAGAAAATGTGGGGCTGGGGACTTAGCCCAGTAGTAGAACACTTGCCTAGCATATACAAGACCCCTGGTTCAATCCTGAGCACTGCAGAGAGAGAGAGAGAGAGAGAGAGAGAGAGAGAGAGAGAGAGAGAGAGAGAGAGAAGAGAAATGTGCAAAATAATAGTTTAAAACTATGTAGTGAAATTATTAAAAAGTAGACAGTAAGGTCATGAGTATCTGTCCAGAGTACATATGTCTATTTCCTAACTCATGTACAGTGGTACATCACAGCTTTTAGCTTCCTCTATAATTCCTCGTTGTAATTGGTGCTGCATTTGATTTACTATGACTTGAAGCAGGTGTCAGTAGTGGCATCATTTCATTTCTATTACTCCTCACAAGAGTTCTTTCCTTTCTCTCCTAAGGAGTAAAACATCAGCTACGCGTTCACCTGTCCTTTGGGTTGGATTGCCCGATCCTCGGCGATCACAAGTACTCAGACTGGAATAAGTTGGCCCCTCAGGTAATACTGGTTGTATTATCTCTCTGATGCTGCGGTAAAACACCATACCATATAAGGCAATTTATCTATGAACGAGTTTATTTTGCAACTGTCCCAGAGGGATTAGGGCCCATCATGGTAGAGAAGCATGGCAGCAAGCAGCCAGCATGCTGGACGGAGCTCATGTCTCAGGTGCAAGCACAAAGCAGAAAGAGAGCGAACTGGGAGTAAGGCAAAGCCTTGCACTCCCAAAGCCTGCCCCCGGTGACACACTTTCTCTAGCACAGCCGTTCTCAGCCTGTGGATCATTATGACCGTCAGAAAACACATATCTCCGATGGTCTTAGGAACTAAGATGACGCTCAGTAGCAGTTATAGAATGAAGCAGAAACAAAAATAATCTTATTCTTGGGGTCACCTCAACATGGGGAACTGTATTAAAGAGTGCCAGCATTAGGAAGGCTGAGAACCACTGTCGCAGCACACATAAACCTCTCCAAACAGCACCACCAATTATGGACCAAGTGTCCAAAAGCCCCAGACTGTGGGCAGACATTTCTCTTTCCAACCACCGTTAGTTTAACTCGGTGTCCCGTTTAACAAAATAAGAGAGGGAACTCCCCCAACCCTTGGTTTTTATGGTTTTGAAGAAAATATTTATTGAGGTAGTAAACAAATGAATGGCCTTGCCCTCAGTGTGTCAATCTGGAGCCCCCTTGGTCTTTTTGAGACAGGGTCTCATTGTATAGGCCTGGTTGGCCTTGAGCTCCCAGAGATCTACCTGCCTCCATCTCCCAAGTGCTGGGTTTAAAGGATTGGGCCACCATATGCAGCAAAAACTTCTTTCTTCCCTCTGTTTGTTTTGAAGCAACATTGGAATTAATTATTAATAAGTGGTTTTTACTATAGATAGAAACATGGGCATCAAGAGATTAGGTGGAGGACAATCCCTAGAGTAATCGCGGGTTCTCGAGAAGAAATGTGACATTTAAGTGTCTTAACAATAGTGATAAATGTGATTTTCGATGCTTCTGAAATGATTATTCAAAGCATTTAGAAATTTAAAAAAAAAAAAACACGTTTTGGTAAATTTACTTTTTATTCCTTTCATTTGTTAAAACCCTGAAGTAGGTCATGACGAAGAAGTATTGTCTCTAGACATGGGAACATGTTTCTAACTTTAAAGTGTATCAGGGTAGTTAGTGTCGTCACAGAGCCATGGGCTATGTTGTCAGAACCTTAGATGCCGTTGGGAACCTGTGATAAAGTAAAGGCTACCTTTCATGCTATCTAAAGAACCATGGGGAGGTGTGTGTTGTTGTTGTTTTTAGTTGATATTAGCACCCATTTCTTAAAAGGCCAGAAAACTCATCAGTAAAAGTTTCTCTGGTATGGTTGGATTTTTCTTGCCTAGGTTCAATTCTAAGCCCTTTCTAGACATACGCCCTGTAGCAGGGTAGCCATTACTGGGTCTTTCAGCGGTGAGCGCTTTGCTAGTTAAAGACAGGCAGTCTCTGGATGTGCTCATAAGCCTTTGACTTTGCTCTGTGTAGAAACTCTCTGCTGGCACACTGAAGAAGCTGGGGCTACAGCAGTCAAAGGCCCGCCACATCCCCCTCCACCTGCACGCCAGGCAGCTCGTCCTGCCTGCTCTGGGCTCCAGGACTGAGGACCTCCCCCTGGCCTGCAAGGTTCCTCACTTCTTTGCCCGTTCTCTGCTCCGTCTGGGTTTAGATATGCCAAATCAGGATCAAGGTCGAGGCCATGAGGCCAGGCATGGAGAAGCCCAGTGAAGACTGCGGCGGTTTGGACCCCGAGCTCTGCTGTATTTATTTCATGGATTCTGCTCCTTCTCACTGGGAACAGATGACAAGAGCCAGGTGGATGAGTTGAGCAAACTCGGCCACGTCAGGACTTTTAATGGAGAGTGAATCTTACTTACGGCAGTTGGGCTGTACTGTGGGAAAGCCTGCTGGAAGTCTCCTCCGTAGGTCGCTTTGCCAAGATGGAGGAGAGCCTAGGAGGCAGCAGATTGGACCAGTAAAGGAGAACTGAAGGATGAAATCTGCGTTCAGGAACTGTCTTCATCCGACAGGAAGGAACGCTGAGTTATCAGGAGTGCTCCCTTGGAAACATGTCTTGGATAAACATGTATCAGGGACCCAGGGATTTTGTCAACTAGAACATGGGTGCTGTAGTGCCCAAACAGTGAACCCGTGAAAGGGTTGTTTGGGTGAGGTAAATGACAGGCAGCTAACGTGAGTGAGTGAAGCTGGCAGCCCCAGTTGATTGTTGCCCTGTGGGCAAATATACTATTTTCTTTTAGAGAACCAGGAAATCCAGATATTTCTGTGAAATCCCCCAATTTATTGCTGTCTAAATAAAAACATTTTAAAATACGTGTTTTTAATTTTTTGAGATTATAATTACATCATTCCCTTTTTCCTCCAGACCCTCCCATGTACCCTGCCCTTCCTCCCAGTCATTAACATCCATGGCCTTTTTTTCGTTAGTTGGTATGTCAGTGTGTCTGTGTCTGTTTCTCTTGTGCATTCCTAGATACATAAATACAGCCTGCTAAGTCTATATGACGCTACTTGTACATATGTTTTCAGGGCCGACCATTGGTACTGGATAACCAGTTGGGATGCTCTTTCCTCTCTTTCTCCCCCTCCAGCATTGCTTAGTTGCCTGTTGTTGTCTGGGTGGGGTTAAGGCCTCATGAGCTTTCTCTCTTCCACATCAGCATGGCTGTTGGTGTCATCCTTGTTCAGGTCATCCTTGGCAGCCATGATGGTAAAACTTCAGGCATGTAGCTTCCAACATTTCTAGGAGACATGACCTCACTGTGAACTCCCTGATCCTCTTCCTTTACAATCTTTTCCTCTGCATCTTCTACAATGATCCCTGAACCTTAAGAATAGGAGTTGTGTTATAAGATATATCAGTTGGGACTGGCTCCACAGTTCTACTTTTGATCAGTTGTGGTTTTCTGTAATGATATTCATCTGTTGAAATGAGATGTTTCCTTGATGAGGGATAAGAACATCTATCTGTGGATATAAAAACAAATATTTAGGATGTAGCAGGAATGTATGCTGCTTTAGTAAAGTGGCCAAACAACAAATTTAAAACATTAAGTGAGGCCCGGAAAATGCACATGTGCTTGCTCTGCAAATCTAAGGCCCTGGAGTTCGATCCCCAGTGTTCATTTAAATGCCAGGCACAGTAACACACAGTGTTGAGGAGGCAGAGGCAAGGATCCCTGGGGCTGTCTAAAAATCTAGAGGTTGATGGAGAAAGACCATGTCCTCTGATACCGGTGCTGCCATTTAATAAGTCCTTGGTTTGGAAGCAGCCTCTTGCCCTGGTTTCTCATGAAGGAGATGGCCATGCTGAGCACCCGTACAAAGGAAAACGGCCTCCCTGTTGATTGACACATCTAGCTCTTATCCTGGCCTTTGTAAATGATCTTTTACACAGATACAACTCATAGTTTGGGCTGAGTTGAAAGTTGGAGTGACAGTACAGCTGGGAAAGGCTTCAGGGCAGCTTCCATGTGCTCTACATGGAGGAGCTTCCATGTGTTCTCTACATGGAGGAGCTTCCATGTGCTGTCTACATGGAGGAGGTTCCATGTGCTCTCTACATGGAGGAGGTTCCATGTGCTCTCTACATGGAGGAGCTTCCATGTGCTCTCTACATGGAGGAGCTTCCATGTGCTCTCTGCATGGAGGAGGTTCCATGTGCTCTCTGCATGGAGGAGCTTCCATGTGCTCTCTACATGGAGGAGCTTCCATGTGCTCTCTGCATGGAGGAGCTTCCATGTGCTCTCTACATGGAGGAGCTTCCATGTGCTCTCTGCATGGAGGAGCTTCCATGTGCTCTCTACATGGAGGAGCTTCCATGTGCTCTCTGCATGGAGGAGCTTCCATGTGCTCTCTGCATGGAGGAGCTTCCATGTGCTCTCTGCATGGAGGAGCTTCCATGTGTCTACATGGAGGAGCTTCCATGTGTTCTACATGGAGCAGCCCCACCTGAGCTGTGGTTTCTTCTTCCATGGTTTTAGTTACCTATGTTTAACTGCAATCTGAAGAGATTAAGAGGAAACTCCTAGAAGTAAACCATAGCTAAGTTTTATAATATACTCCATTCTGGGAAGTGGAATCTTTTACTGTCCTGCTTACGCAACCTGGGCGGTAGATGTGCCCTTTGTCCTGCACATTCTTGTTGTAAATAATACCACTCTGCAGAGGTTATCAGATCAGTTGTCTGACTATCACAGAGTGTTCCAGAAACATTTTTTTGGAAAAAAAAACCACAAACTTGTTTTATTATAATATATTGTTATAATCAGTTGTTTTAACATAAAGAATTCTGAAGCTGGACATGGTGGCACACACTTTTAATCCCAACACTCAGGAGGCAGAGGCAGGCAGGCAGATCTCTGTGAGTTTGATCTACCAACCTGATCTACCAAGTGAGTTCCAGGACAGCCAAGGCTACATAGAGAGACTCTATCTCAAAAAAAAAAAAAAAAAAAAAAAAAGGTGTGGTGTGGGTGTGGTACATGTCATGCACACGTGTGTGCCATACCGTGTGTATTATCTGAGGTCAGAGGACAACTTGAGGGAATCAGTTCTCTCCTTTCACCACTTGGGATCTGGGGGGGTTGAACTCAGGTCGTCAGGCTTGGTATTAAGCACCCTTTCTTGCTGATCCATCTCAGGCCCCAATATCTGATTGTGATTATTCACAGAGTCCTGGAATATATCTCTCAGGGACAGAGGAATTCTGGATTGAAAATGCAACTTTCCAATCCCCTTCCCTGTTTTCTTGCTATCTATTACTCTGCACAATGAATGCCCTGGCCCACCCAGGTGAAGTGACTATATTAGGTTATATAAAGCTTAGATATTCGGGTTATTTTGTCCCGTGTTTCTCAAGATAAAGGGATAAGAATGTGACACTTGGGAACTATTGATCGACAAGATTGAGGAATCATTTGAACAGGAATGTCCTTAAAAAATGGGGACCTGTTGAGAAGTAAAAGTTCATTGGAAAGTGTGGAAAGAAGAGGGAGCGAAATAGTCAGGGCACGAGAGAAAAGCGACTGGATGTGTGTCCTCATCTACCCCACTGGGTGTCTTCTTGAAGGAAACTTCATTCTTTAGTGGCAAACTGAATATGTAGTATTCTGAGAGTACCCGGGACTAAGAGTACCCAGGAATGCTTACAGTTCTCAAGAACTTTCTCAAGATACAGGAAAATGTGATTAGCTCCTCGCTGTTCAGAGGAAGATCATTTCCTAGACTGGAACAACCTCAGAGCTGTCTTGAGAACTTGGTGGGTTGGCTCTCCTGCTCAGTGTCACCGTGAAGTGTCACCGTGAAGGCTACACTGCTATTTTCTATTAGCTTTCAAATTTTAATTTTTAATTTCTGATACAGGGTCTCACAGTACTCAGTTGAGAAAACGCCTCCATAAGATCCAGCTGTGAGGTGTTTTCTTAATTAGGAAAACTCACCTATTGTGGGTGAGGTCACCCCTGCGTTCTAGAAGAAAGCAGGCTGGGAAGCCATGGGGAGCAAGCCAGTAAGGCAGCATTCCTCTATTGCCTCTGCAACAACTTCTGACTCCAGGATCCTGCTCTGTTTGAGTTCCTATGCTGACTTCCTTCAGTGATGAACAACACTGCATGGAAGCTTAAGCTGAAGAAACCCTTTCCTCCTCAGCTTGCAGGCAGCTGGAGCAGGCAGCTGGAGCAGGCAGCTGAAAATCTCATCTTTAACCATAAGCATGAAGCAGAGAAAGGAACTGAAAGTGGGTTGAGACTATGAACACTGCAAACTTGCTTCTTGTGATGTGCTTTCCTATAACAAGAAAAGAGTGTCATCCATTGGGAGACATGTGTTCAGATACACAAGCCTATCCTATCCGGGACAGTTCTCATTCAGAACACCACAGGGCTTTAATACATGAATTTGGAGGCAGACAGCATGATTCTGTTGTACAACATTGAGAGTTACTCTTATATTTTAAAAAATTATTTAAATATCTGAAAACTAGTCTTCACTCAGAGTATGTCTTAGTTTGCTTTTTGTTCTGATAAACATTATGACCCAAAGCAACAACTTGGGGAGGAAAGGATTTATTTCATCCTATAGCTTACAGGGTATCATTGAGGAAAACTAAGGCTGGAACCTAGAGGCAGAAACTGAAGCAGAGAAACAATTCTTACAGGGTTCCTTTCCATGGCGTTGCTCAACTTGCTTGCTTGTGCAATCCAGGACCCCTTGCCCAGGGGTGACACAGCTTGCCTACAGAGGCTTGAGCTCTCCCACATCAATTATTAATCAAGAAAATGCCTCTCAGACTTGGTTTTGATTGGTTGTAAAAATCACTAAATTTTGTGGTCACACAGCTGAGCAACATGTTAGTCTGGCGCTAGCTTTGACGTAGGTGTCACCTTGATGTGGGTTATGACAATGGTTGCTTAAGTTACCTTTCAGAGAGTTGAAGGTTTTTTTTTTTTTTTTGCTGACAGCAATGCCCATTTAGACATGTGTCTATGGATGGCTAGGATGATTAAAGCCTTGCATCCCTTTCTTCATACTGAATCTTGCTTGCTTTTGAGGCCAGATGTCTGCTCAGCTCAGCATGCAGACACATTCATCACTTAAGGAAGTGTTTGTCCAGGACTGAGGTCCTAAACTTTTCTCTTTCCCTTCTTGAAGGGCAGGAAAGTTTTGGCTCCTAAGGCCAATAGATTACTTCTATCCCATCCAAAATAAGAGTCCTTAAGATGTTTTCAGTATTTGTGAGGACAGCACAAGCTTGTGGCTGCATGCGTAGCAACTATCGGGACAGTCCTGTTGAAGATCATTGGAATGGCAACTAGAAGTTTTTCAATGTAAGCCCCAGTTCTTACCTCTTGCTTAAGGATAAAAAGGCCCAAACCATAATAAGCTAAGATGATCTTTATTGGAGACAGCCTGGCGTCGTCTTTTTTGGCTGGCATTCTGAATGAATCTTCCTCCTTGTCCCTGTCTTCAGCTCATTAGACTATGTTATCTATTGGCGAAGAAGAAAAGGTTCAGTAACACTTGATCGTCTAAAATCGTGGTGTCTAAGTGTGGCAGCAGGCTACACATTGTCTGTCTGTCTGTCATTGCTATCCGTGCCTCTCAAGATACAGGGACAAGAATATGACACCTAGAAAATACCATTAATTGGCTTCGATTCAGAGACAGATGGCATAGACCCTGGTCTGGTAGGTGTTTGGAGAACTCTCAGGCACTACCTCCCAGGACCCAGGCAGCAGCCCAAAGACCAGCCTGGATGTAGGGCATACCAAGGTTGTGCCTGTCTTCTAGGGAGAGTTGGACTTCCCTGTTGGAGCTTCTCACTGCAGTGTTTGGGGCAGGTAAAACAACAAAGTCCTTCTTTTTCTGTGTTCTCTTATACCCGACAAAGGGTTTGAATATTTACCTGATTTTTGCTGGGTTGGCCTGCTTAAGCAGTGAGTCTTACTATATAAGATGACATCTGTAATTGTCGCAGATACAGTAAGAGGACCTGTTAGTGTGGTTTGAGAAACTGGAGTTAAACTGCAGAGGAACCTGTGACATGCCTAGCCTGAACTTCACCTGCTTGGAATGTTGAGCAACAGCAGTTAAATCATGTAATTAGTGTGTGAAGATGGGGTTTCCTTCTTTTCTTTCCCCTTAAAGTTCTACATGCACATAATTAAAAAATGAGAAATTGTGATGAGAAATGCCAGCTCATTGCCCAAGCACAGCTTTGTTTTTTTAGCTCTTTATGACATATGTATCTGTGCCTCTGAGACGTACTCATTCTCCAGAGTCTGGAGGGGTAGGTGGCTTACCCAGTGCCCACTCTGAGAGCAGTACCTTGCCTCTTGGGTATTTGGGATTTTTGTAGCCCGGGAATGCTCCATCTAAGCCCACAAATCCTTTTTCAGCCTTCCAACGACATGCGTCTTTACATCTGATAACTGGATCTCCTGCTCAGGGCTCCTGTCTTGCTTTGATTCAAGAACTTGTGCTGTGCCTTCTCACTGACTTGCATCCAGGCTTTTGGAAAGGTTCTAGGCAGACACCCTGCTGAGTTCCACTTTCACCCGCAGACACAGGTGAGCTTGGCACCGTCCTCTTGTGTGCTGATGGCACAGTCTGCCTTTCCTTGGTCTCTCTTGAGCTCTAAATCTCCATGTTATCTGCCATGGCCCTGGTACTTGTGGGGCTCTGCAATAGCTCTCTCATATCATGTCTTGTGCCAGGAGACATTCGTGAACCTCAGAAGATCACCAAGGAGCCGAATCCAATGCAATCCATCGCATTAGGGTCTCTTTATTCAAGCTCGAGCTTGGGCTCCCCACTAACCCTGACATAGCAGGAAGGTGGATCCCTGAACCTAGGCAAGCACTGATAAAGGCAAGAGGTGGGTATCTAGCCTGATGCACATCTGATTGGGGGACCAGTTAACAATTGGGTGGTACAGGGAACCAAACCATAAACTTAACTTCTGTTTTCTTCTTGATTGGTGGTTGTTAGGAAGGGAGGTGTCAGGGGCAGGCTTGTAACCTGGGGGTGCAGATCTGTTGGGGAGTAACCTGGAAACTGGTGCTAGGCACAGGTCTTGTTGGATGTAAACTGGAAACTGGTGCTAGGTGCCATTTTGTTAGTTAACTTGAGTTCAACCTTAGGTCAGGTTCTCTAAGATGGAGTCTGAACCCAAAAGAGTTGGTCTCTCACATGAAGACTGATTATTACCTCACCCCAGGCCTGCTCCTTCTCCCCTACCACTGGCATAGTTAAATGCTGTTGTAAGGCCCCCACGAAGGGAGGACCTCACCCAAGCCTCAGGAATTCACGGCCACCCAGTGACTCACAAGACACTGAACTTGATGCAATCAGAAAGAGGTATATTTCAATCAACATGTTGAGGTCAAGACCTGTAGCCCACGCAGGGGCAATGGGGTCTGACCCCGGGGCTTTGGAGACAGAGAGAATTTAAAGCCAAAAATCACAATTCAGGGGGAAAACCACAACCCAGGGGGAGTGAAGGAGTGTTATTGGAGAGTACCTGTGGAAAGTCCCAGCCCATTATTCAGTGTGACAGGGTCCAAGGAACAGTCATGGGGAACATTTTGTATAGTCTATTCTCTAAGAGCCTATTCATAATCAACCATCTATCTTGTGGTCAGCCAAGTTCCTGAAACACAGAGCTCATGACTAAGCTGACCTGCACTCTTGGTTCTGCCCAGCCTGCTAGGAGATTTTGAAAATTTTTAACCCTTTTATTGTCACTAGAGACATCTTTATATCTGTCCCCAGATCCAGTTTGTCTGTGTTGTCATTTGGATGTTCAGTATATCCCCTTCCCCCAAAGCTCATGTCTTAAAAGCTTGGTCCCTACTGATACAGTTACTGCGAGATGATTATTAAATTAGGAGAGATCTAACTTCACCAATGGGTTAATCCACCAATGAGTTCATAGCCAAATGGGCTATTAGGAGGGGGCAAGGTCTCGATGGGGCAATGGGTCACTGGGAGCATGATTTTGAAGGAGAATATATATATATCTATCCATCCTTTGGAAGAGCAGTCAGTGTTAACCACTGAGCCATTTCTCCAGCCCTGATTTTTGAAGGTTCTTTCTTGTACCTAGCCTCTCCTCCTACTGACTCCATGAAATCAGCACCGTTGCTCCACCACACATTCTTGGCCACGATGCTTTGTCTCAGAAACTGTGGGGTCAAGTGACTGTGGATTGAAATGACGAAGTAAAGTAAATCCTTTTCCTTTGAATTCTTTTGATCAGATGTTTTATCATGACAGGAAGACCTAACAATTGCTAAGTTCATGCTGGCTCTCTCTAATGTCATCAATTAAAATGACTTCTCTCTTTCATTCTACAACCCCTGCAGAGTACCACCTTCACTTTTCCTACCCTTTACCTATGACAGGACAGCTCTGTAGAATTGAAGGGCATAGTGGACTAGAAGTAGCATCTGTGACAGTTTTTAGATGTCAACTTGCCACAACCTAACCCACCTGAGAAGGGAGCCTCAGCTGAGGGGTTGCCTAGACCAGGTTGGCCTGTGGGTGTGTCTGTGAGGGGATTGTTTTGACTGTTAATTGACGTAGGAAGATACCGTCTTTGTGGGCGGCACCATTCCTTAGGCAGGGTGTCCTGAATTATAAGGACAGGCTAAAGCTAAAGGAAACAAGCAGGCAGCATGGGTTCTCTCTCTGCTCTTGATTCTGAGAGTGAAGTGATTGGCTGTTTGAGTTTCTGCTTTAACTTCCCTTCAAAATGGACTGTAACCAGGGATTGTAAACCATGTAGACCCTTTCCTCACCTATGAGGTATTTTATCACAGAATCAGAATGAAACTAGGATAAAATTGGGCTGACGGATGTTTTCTTTCTTGTGGAATCTAGGAGGAAAATAGAAGACACGAATGAGGACGCCAGGAAGAGAAAAGGGAGATAAAATAGGGAAAGGTTGGGAGATGGGTGTGAATCTGATCAAAGTACATCGCACTCAAGGATCTAAGAAACATCTTTCTTTAGTTCTGAAAACCAAATTTCTGTAGTTGCTGGAATGGCCACTGTTAAACCAGAATGGAGAAGCTTTAGGAAGCAGTGCAGCCTTGGCTAACTTCCTAACTTGTTTCTGTTAGATGTGTGTGTGTGTGTGTGTGTGTGTGTGTGTGTGTGTGTGTGTGCTCGTGTGCATGAGTCTGTGTGTGTTCCTTATCACTCTTATCTCGGCTAAGTGGGGGCAATCGGCATTCTTATCAGGTGGTCTCTGGGAAGACTCTGGTGTCAGAAACTTTGGAGGAGGAAAATACGAAAGAGGAATCCTTTCCCAATGGTTTCCTGGGCTGTGAATATCCGTCCAGTTAACATTTCCCCCTTAAAAGTTGGGACTATAAAATCACTTGGGAAATTGATATCTACTCAGCTGCTTCTGGCTGACATTAGGGAGAAGCAGAGGGATTTAGGGTCTTCATTCTTGCTGATTTTCAGGCATCTCCATGATTAGGTAATTAGGGGGCTCCAGATAGATGAACTGAGCTATCATAGGAACATCTGAGTGCAGATCTATTGTAAATGATAGTGAATTCATTATTCTTTATGGCAGAATAAAACTCCCTTATGGCTATAAGAATATATTACACATTTTTTCTGTATTCTTCTGCTGATGGGCGTCTCAGCTGATTCCATACCATGGCTTTTAACAGTAAAGCTGTAAACATGGTCGCACAGGTACTTCTGTGATTTGCTGACTGGATTTCTTCAGGTTTATTCCCAAGAGTGGTAGAACTGGATTCAAGGTAGTTCTATTTTTCATTTAAAAATTTTTGAGATTTTAATTTTATGTGTGCACACGGTGTGCATGCAGTTCCCACAGAGGCCAGAAGAGGGCCTAGGATCCCTGAGACTGGAGTTACAGATGGTTGTGGGCTGTGAACTGCCGCGTGAGTGCTGGGGAATTGAACCCAGGTCATGCAGGAGATCATCCAACGCTCTTAACCTCTGGGTATCTTTCAGCCCCCGCCCCCGCCCCTGTTTTTTTTTTTTTTTTTTTTTTTTTTTTTTTTTTTTTTTTGGAACCTCCATGTTGATTTCCACTCTGAATCCACCCACTAATACACATTGTAACCAGAAATGGGAAGGCCCCTCCCCCTTTTTATATTTATTCGTGTGTGTGTGTGTGTGTGTGTGTGTGTGTGTGTGTGTTATGTCTTCACGCACACCAGAAGAGGGCATCAGATCCCATTACAGATGGTTGTGAGCCACCATGTGGTTGCTGGGAATTGAACTCAGGACCTCTGAAAGAGCAGTTAGTGCTCTTAACCACTGAGCCACCTCTCCAGCCCTGTGTTCTCCCATGAGTTCACCCTGCTGAGTTCCACTTTCACCCGCAGACACAGGTGAGCTTGGCACCGTCCTCTTGTGTGCTGATGGCACAGTCTGCCTTTCCTTGGTCTCTCTTGAGCTCTAAATCTCCATGTTATCTGCCATGGCCCTGGTGCTTGTGGGGCTCTGCAATAGCTCTCTCATATCATGTCTTGTGCCAGGAGACATTCGTGAACCTCAGAAGATCACCAAGGAGCCGAATCCAATGCAATCCATCGCATTAGGGTCTCTTTATTCAAGCTCAAGCTTGGGCTCCCCACTAACCCTGACACAGCAGGAAGGTGGATCCCTGAACCTAGGCAAGCATTGATAGAGGCAAGGAGTGGGTATCTAGCATCTTTTGTGCATTCATTATCCACTTACATATTTTATTTGAAATGTCTACTTAAACCTTTTGCTTATTTGAGGTGGTCTGCCTTCTGATTATTAATATGTTCCTTATATAACTTGCAAACATTTCCTGATCTTCTGTAACTTGTCTTTCCTTTCCCACTGATACGCTGTGTCTTAGTTAGGGTTTCCATTGCTGTGAAGAGACACCATGACCAAGGCAACTCTTATAAAGGACGTTTAATTGGGGCTGGCTTACAGGTTCTGAGGTTGAGTCCATTATCATTATGGCAGGAAGCAGGCATGGTGCTGGAGAAGCTGAGAGTTCTACATCTTCATCCTAAGGAAGCCAGCAGCAGACTGTCTTCCAAGCAGCAAGGAGGAGGGTCTCAAAGTTCACCCCCACACTGACACATTTCGTCCAACAAGGCCACACCCACTCCAATAAGGCAACACTAATAGTGCCACTCCCTGGGCCAAGCATATTCAAACCACCACACCTTGCAAAATGAAAGTGTTCCTGTGTTCATTTTGTTCATTTTGATGAGTTCATTTTGCCTTTTGTCAACTCTGCTTTTTCTCAGCAACTGCTGGCTAACACAAAACATAGCTACTTGCTCTTCCAGCTTTAAGACTGTCTACCTTCAGCACAGTTAAGTCTCTCAGCCCCTTTGAGCTCATGTACGGGGTAAAGAAGGAGTCTGACTCGGCAGCCGATCTTCCTAAAGAGTCTTATTACCTCATAGTGTGGCAAGTTTTCTTTAGTTTTGTTTGACGGTTACAGTGGATTGAATTGTCAACAACAGCATAGGGCAAGATTCCATTTTAACACTGTTACATGAATTGTCTGATATTGCCACCAGATGGCAGTAGTGCCCCATATTTTGCCTATTTCTTATTTTTCACCTCCCCAAAACTGGGACTAGGTTTTAACCAAATACCAAATATCCTCCACAAATCATTCTTTGTCTTTCTTGCCCTCTTGATGAACTTGACTTTGGCTACTCCAGTGCTGTGAATCTTGTTCCTCCGTTATTGTTTTTTTGGCTAGCTTGAACCTGATTTTTCTATTCCACTGTGAAGAGGTGAAATTCATAGGGAGAGGCCATGCTTTGGGTTGCTGGAGAGAATGTGAAATAGAATTTGATTCAGACTCAGTGATAAGAGGCTCATGATATGAAAATATGGAGAGTTTGATCCAGCTGGTCTCAACTAACAAGAGGCCTAGCAGGAATGTGTGCTCGCCTTGGGGATACAGCAGCTTACATCAGATATCGAGTCTCTAGCTCTTGGCTAGTTAACCAGGGCTCAGTTCAACAAGTTGCCTTCTCCGTCGATCACATGTACTAGTTGGTAGATAAGTATGATTTTTCACTCAGTAATATCGTGCAGACAAATTATTAGTTTATCATCTAGTAAGCGGCCGAGGGGAAAATAAAGGTGATGGATTTGGAAGCTCCTGATCTAAGGATGGGTTTTGGCTGCTCCCTCCTTTTGCATTGCTTGCTGGGTGAGGTACAACTTCCAAGCAGGCCTCACTGTGTTTCTCCCCACAGGATCTTTGTTGCTCCAAAAGCCAGTCTGACAGAAACTTAAGGATCCTCCCTCTTCAGGTCTTTGTACCTCACAACTTCTGCATCTGCAGACCTTTGACCCCTGGGTTCAATGCTACCATGCACCCTCTTCTGCAGCTGGTCAGATGGCCCGAGGGCACCCCGAGAACGCTCAGGAAACCCAGGAGTGGGATAGCAGCTTCCCCCTACACACAGCCAGGCAGGGGCTGACTCAGACCTGAAGTCCACATCCCCTTTCACCACTCTGGGAGCTATTACCACCTGTCCATCAGCGGCATCAAGGAGCCAGGAACGATGACCTGGACAGTCCAGACTGTGGGAAGAGGTCCCCACTTTGAAGTAAGCCACAAGGTCAGGGAGGGAGCAGGAGGTGAGGAGGGGGGACTTCTGTGGAAGACGCCAGTCTGTCTTCATCACCCCTTTCATCTCTTGATTCTCTGTGACCAGATTCCTCCTCCCCCATCTAGGCAGCATTGTGGGACTCCTGGTTCTAATACCAGTGTGTGGCTGTGCATGGCAGCCAGACCCACCTGCCTGTTTCATTTACAGTGGACGTAAGTGCACACAGTGAGCATTTTATGCAGAAAATACCCAAGTCTTAGAAGCAGAGAAGACAGTTTCCCCTGGGAAGTGGAGCATCCCAGTGTATGGAGGGGGCGCACTCTTGGATTCTTCACCTTTACTGCTAATGGTACCTACTGGGCCTGAGTGCACACCAGCCATTGCAAGGAGCTCACCAACTAGAGAGGACCTCCACCCTCACTGGCTGTATGTGTGTGTGTGTGTTCAAGTATATGTCTCACAAGTATGGATGCTCATAGGGTCCAGGTTTAAGATCTCCTGGAATTAGTCGCACGCCGCCTGACCAGAGTACTAGAAACCTAACTTGAGTCTTCTAGAAGAGCAGAAAATGCTTTGAACTGCTGAGCCGACTCTCCGGTATCTCCCTGCCCCCTTCTCAAGTTTAAACTAGATTTCCCCTGTCTCCTCCTTCCATGACTTAGGAAGAAAAACCAAGAAGGAAGGAAGGTTCATAGGGTCTGTGATCTCAGTGCAGCCTGGCCTTCCCCACTTGCTAAAGCCTGAAAATGAATAGAAATTGAATTTTAGTGTTTGGCATTCCTTACCTGTTCAGAATGTCCTAAATAGATTAGCATACTTAAGGCTCTTAATAATAGTTAGTTGTTCAAGGAATATACTATTTCACTGAGAGGAAAATGCAAAACCCAAGAGGGGCCAAATGATGCCTTAAAGCCACGTCTGTATGCAGCAGAACTAGGTTTGGACTCACTTTGGAATCCTTGTTCTCAACCTGTGTTGTCCTGATGAACCAAACGTTGTAGGAGCTAACACAGGTTTCTTGTAATTGCTTCCCCATCATCCCAGATCCCAGCTTGGTGCTGGCTACGGAGAGTCCTGAGCAAAGATGGAGGTGTGTAGCTAGAGCTGGGAGGAGAATCATTATCTATCATGGAGACAAGCCAGTCATGTCTCTATATCCATTCTGCTGCTAGCTGGCTGTGCCACAGTCTCTCTTGGCCTCAAGGTCCTTGTCTATCAACAGGAAGATGAGACAGAGGTTATGATCTATATCTCTAGATAATAGATAATGTCTCTGAGGTCCCTTCTATTTCCAAGTCCATGAGTTTGGTAGTTGAGATTATTTATTTGGAAGAAGGACTGATACCTCCAGGCTATTTGCTTGGAGTTCATAATTCTAGCATCTCAGAGAACAGAACTGAACTTGATATTCGGACTCAGCTTAGAATCCTGACTGCTTGTATATTTGGTTTCCAGAGTGGGCCCCACATACAAGGTCCTGACCATTCTATGTCATTCCTAGATGCCCCTCCATTCTCAGCCTCATGGGTTCACCCTGTAGATGACACTTGGGGCTGTTAACAACAAAATGCCATAGCAGGTGGTGTGCGCCATATCTGTGAGATCTCATTAAATCTTCACCATAGTCCAAAAAGGAAAAATTTTGAAGATGGGAAAATCAGGTTGGGCAAATTGCCACCTGGGTTGCATCTAGGCAGTAAGAAGAATGTGATGGGAGTTTGTGTCCCAGGGCACTGTATTGTCATGCATCTCGAAAGGTGTTCTGTGATTCCCCGCCAACTTTTCTAGAAAGGACAAGGGTATCAGGGTTAGGTTCCTCAGGGTCAGAGTCAGTCTTCTGTTTTTCTAGAGTCTTGGGGAGAATGTAGAGCAGCCCTAATAGTTTGAGGGAGGATCAGAAGAAGAACAAAGGAAAAGGAAGGGGCTCTGTACCCCATCCCTAGTGAGTGTGGTGCCTAGGTTCAAGCTGGCATGTAATATCCTTTATTTGGGACCAAGTGTGGTGAACACTCAAGCTTGCCTGAGAAGTAGACCTGAGAATAAGCATCCCCCACCCAAGATAAAGCTGAGGGTACAGAGGGCATGGGTGACATCCAACTGAGGCCTCCACCCTGGAAGCAGGCGATGTAATGAAATACACAGTTTCTCCAACTGTCCAGAAGTTCCTTGAGTTGTGTATTTGAGACCAAGGAGGTAGTTTGAAATGACTGCACAAAGCAGACACTATGGTTTTGTCTTTGTATTCAGAGCCCAGAATACTAGAGCTAGGGGAACCCCTACCCCGAGACTTGACATCAGTTTCCCCCCTTTTCTCTGAATGGTGGGATGGGGGAAGGTTGAGGTTGCTATGCCAAACGTGATGTTTTTCTTCCCATCCTCTTAAGCACCTAGCATCACTCATCCCTGGACAATTTAGCTGTTATCGGTATCTATTTAGAGGAGGGAAAGAAAGGGTCACAGTAAGGAGAGGAGAAGGGACACCAGGGCCTTTGTTCTCCTTGCCCAGCTCCTGGGTGGGGGAGGGACAAGGGTCACAGTTGGCCTCACAATGTCTGGTAGGCAGCCCTATGTCTGAGCCATGGAGTTAAGCCGTCCTCCCTTCTTCAATATGAATAAAGCAGGGGTGGGCTTTGACAAGAGCTGTCAGTGCTTCTATCTTGTCCCGGTAATCACTGAAAATGCCATACACATAGCTCAACATGCCTGGGAAGGACCACTGGGAGGAGGGGTGGAGAGGAACACAGCCACCTTTGTGCACCTCTTCAGCAAGGGACTCCATCCCTGTCCTGCCTGCCCTGTGTGATGCTGTGAGATTCTAGCCCTGGACCACATTTGACTACACATTGAGTATTCCCCCCAGTGCTCATCAGAACCAGAGTCTAAGCTTCTATGGAAGCTCACCCTGGAGATGGGGGGGGGGGGCGGTTGGCAGTTTTCCTTCTTCCAGTGAAGGAAGATGACAAAGAGATGACAAAAGCAAGCTTCAAGGTTACGCAGGTGACACCAAAGTCTGAGACTTGTAGCCAGTGAGATGGATCATTGGGTAAAAAGCACTTTGCATCAAGCCTGGTGACCTTGACTTACACATACACACACACACATACACACACACACACACACACACACACACAGACACACACACTAGTTGAAATATATATCTGAGCATTGGGCAGGATACTTGTTGCTACCTTTTCCTAACCAGAGAGGAGCATGGGTCCTGCTTCTATGTCCTTCTATGCCATATACCTAATAGCCTGGATCAAGTGGGACCCTCATGGAATTTCCCATCCCTTCTGCTTTCCTAGAAAGTTCTGGGCACTGGGAGCTCCAAGTTCCATCCTAGTCCAGTTCTTTTCTAAACCATCTGGCCAGGTAGCCACCCTAGGATGGGGCCAAGGTGAGGGTCAGACAGCTGCAGGCAGCCCTCTCCCCAGAGTATGGAGTTAACAGCTGTATGATGCACCGCCTCACTCTGGCAGAAAAACCCCACACCCTCAGACGTTCCTGCTCAAGGCCTCAGTATTTTCAGAAAAAGTTCATCTTCAGCTCTCCAGTTTTATATGCTTTCCTCTCTGACTGTTCTGAAATCCAAAGGGACCCCAGGCCAGACTCTTGGGTACTAGAAAAGGGTTGGTGGGGGCATGTCTCCAGCTTTGAACAGGCCTTGAACAGGCTGAAGCCCCAACAGACCTGGCACTTACTTCCCTGGTGCCTGAAGCTCAGGATCCTGGGAGTATCTGAAGAATTCAGAGGGTTAGCTCAATTGCTGCACAACCTTGATCCCTCTGCAGTAATTATATGAATAAAGAGAGATAAAAGGAGCGAGCAAACGTGGTCGCTGTATCTATTGCAGTCCATTTGAAAAGACAGAAATAAAGTAGAGAACTAACTAGTGGGGTGTGATTTACTGTCTTATTGACTAACTCTCCATTAAAGTCACCCAGGGTCCAACTCCCTGTGAGCTATCTTGGGTATCCTAGGAGCACCACAAGTGAGTCTGCTTCAGGTATATCCCAGGTGGTACACACAGGACACTGAGACATCAAAGAATGAGCAGTCTAGTGTGGGAGGGGAGAATTCAAGGTTTTCTAGGTAGAAGGTGGGTACCCCAGAGGAATGAGCAGCACAGTGGGTGTGCGTGTGGTTTGATGTTACTGCAGTGTGGAGTCTGGGTGGGAATGGACGGCTGGACAAGAATCCCAGTGACCTTTTTGGCTATAAGGTCTCCCATCCTCACAACTGGGTCCCTTGTAGTCCTGGAAAGAGTTTGGCTGGCAGCTCTTAGGGCCCTTCTTATAATTTCCAGGGAGTCTCATTGTCCTGCTGTCAACCGTCTAACCTACAAGGCTGGCTCTTTGTGGACCCCTCTCAGACCTGTGATCCAGACAGCCTATGTCAAGCGGGTATTTGCCCATATTCAGAACCTCAGAAAAAGTGGGGAAGGCTTGGAGCTGTTCCTGTTGGGAAGGAGAGAAAGGAGGCACACTCCTCCATTCTGATTACAGGGCCCGTAGATGTCATGTCTGACCACAGCAGGATGAGCTCCAAAGCCTGCTCGTGACAATTCTCTTTATGTTCACCGGCCTCTTGTAATCTCTTCTCTCATTTCCCTCTTCTCCCTACCTTCTCCTCGCTCCTTCTCTCCTTCCCTTTATCCCCCTCTTTCCCCTTTCCCCCTCTTCTGTTCTTTCCCCTCCCCAAACTCCCTACCTCCACTGCTGTCTGAAGATGTAGCAGTGTCCCTCCTTCTTCCTACTGAGAGCCCCTTCCTTCCTCTTTACAGCTCTTTCCTCTTCATCTTTTCTGTCTGTCTTAGGTGAGTACATCCATATGTGGCCATGTTCTTAATGTTGGTTCCCTCCCCTACTCTGGGTGGCAGCTCTAGCCCTATCCTTCCCTTCACCAGGGAGAGCCCATCTTAGGAGAGGTCCCACTATAGCCTAAACAGTTCAAGGCTAGTGACAAGGAGGCCCACAGTGTGTACAGAACCTGTGTGGGTGGTGGGGTGTGGCTGAGCTTTGGTTGGGGACTCTAGGAGAATCGTTTGTTTCACTGACCAAAGCCCCAAGAATACCCTTTGTAGAAACTATGGCGTCGTCTTCTCCAGGATGCTTCAGGTACACTCTCTGGGCTTGAGTACTCAATAGCTCTTGATCTAGTCCACCCTCCCCAAACAAACACACTCTGACGATAGACTAAACCTGTCTTTCCACTGAGCAGCCCCTCAGCTGGGGCCTCCTTCATGCAAGCGCTCACTGTCTCTCTCAAGTTTGACGTCAGCCCTATACTGAATCCCAGGAGGCAGAGCCGAGATGATACTCTCCTGCCACTGGTGTGTGAGGCTTAAGGGGAAAAGGCATTTCTTTACCCAAGGATCAGAAGAGCGATTCTACATGTAAGGCTGATATGGAGCTCTTGGTTGGCTCAAGAATTGTTATGGAGACTAAATGGAACCATTTGTCCTCCTCCCCACCCCCCGCCTCATGTACCTCTGCAGCTTCTTCTGCTCCCTGACTGCAACCTGGAGTTCTTCCTTAGGTCCTGGAGTGGCTACATCCAGCTGACTTCTCTTGGACTTTCTCTGGTTCAGGTCCAGTCACTCACCTGTCACAGAAGATACCAGGTGTGCCTTCCCTGGGACTGCATTGAGCATGGCAGCCAATGTCCTGACCCAGGCCTCACTAATGGCTTCTTTGCAACAGCCCTGCCATTGCCTGACCTGGCTAACATTCCCCCTTCTAGTCTCAATTTAGGCTTCTTTGGTCTTCTTATGTCATTCCCCAGCCACAGGGGTCTTCATGCAGTTCAGGAACTGAAGCCCATTCTGTGTGATGCTCTGTCCCCATCAAATGCTGGGAATTCAGGGGAACAGTGTTCGCCTACGTGCTACAGTGTGCCATGCTAAGCTGGGTTCTTTCTTGTGAGCTATTAATCATCATAGTACCTTGCCTTCATAGACCAAAAGGGCCAAAGAAATGAAAAGTCGGCACAGGCACATAGCAGATCGCCAGGGTCTAGCCCCCTCCAGGTGTGTGTGCCGTTCTTGCTCTAAAGCACTCTATTTGAAGGAATCTTTGCTGATTCTCACGTTTAGGCTGTGCCACAGCCACCACCCTGCAACTTATATGCATTCATAAACACTTGAGCTTAACAAACATCTGTTGGGTGCATTCTTTATGCCAGATGTTGGGAACGTTTGGAGATGGGGGCAAGCTTGCCGAAGAAAATGTGGGCAGATGTCTCTGTGAGTTCTTCTGTCTGCCTCTGGGCCCCAAAATATCTAATCCAGTTCTGTATTGCTGCTCAAGCCAAGCTGAAGAAGGAGGGGCCTGGGTGTAGGATGTGAGGGGTGGGCTATGGAGTGAGGGTGGGTAGGGTGAAGGGAGACCGGGTTTAATGAGGTGACTGCCACTTGTAAATGAAACAGAAGGCGGTGCAGCTTGTGTGAACTTCGACCCCTCCTGTCAGTCTAGCCTTTCATTAAGAGTGGTGGCTCCCTCAGAAAAGACCCACCACAGTCTGGGCCAGAATGCCAGAGCTGGAGTGGAGAGAAAGAGTGTGGGGAGAGGGTATGGGCTAGTGGTTAGTGCATCTCCTGACCTGACTCTCTGTTGTCCCTCACAGGATTTTTGGTAGATAAATAGCTGCTTTGGGTTTGAAGAGGAGATATGACCACAAACCTGGAAACTCCCCAAACCTAAGTTCCCAGGCCTCTTGTCAAAAGGTTGGGGTCGAATCTTAGAAATTTAATTTTTTTTTATTTGCATTAGTGTGTAATATGTGTGCCTGTGGGTGGGAGGTATGGAGAAGTGTCCATGTGTGTGCCCGTGGAGATATGAGGTCAACATCTGGTATCTTCCTTTAATCACTCTCCACCTTGTTTGACCCAGAATCTCTCATTGGACGTTGAGCTTACCAGTTAGCTATACTAGCTATACCAGCTAGATACTAGCTATACTAGCTAGATGATACTAGCTATACCAGCTAGATACTAGCTATACCAGCTAGATGATACTAGCTATACCAGCTAGATGATACTAGCTATACCAGCTAGATACTAGCTATACCAGCTAGATACTAGCTATACTAGCTAGATGATACTAGCTATACTAGCTAGATACTAGCTATACTAGCTAGATGATACTAGCTATACTAGCTAGATACTAGCTATACCAGCTAGATGATACTAGCTATACCAGCTAGATACTAGCTATACTGAGCAGGCGAACCTCTGGGATCAGCATCTCTCTGACCTCTCCAAGCATAGAGATTAGATTCTCACTGTCATGCCAGTCTTTTCATGTGGGTGCTGGGGATCTGAACTTAGGTCCTTATGCTCGTGTACCAAGTACACATTATCCACTGAGCCAGCTCCCTAGCTCAGGAAAAAAATTTAAAAGCTCTATGGAGATTCTTCAACCAACTATGTTTAGCAGTTAGGTCCTAAAGTGAGACCAACTGGCCTCAGGCTAACTGGTAAACTGGGGGTGCAAAAACCCAGCCCTTGCCTCTTGAGCATTCTGGTGCCTGACTCTACACTACACGTCCCTATCAGGCCTGCCAAATAACCCTGAGTGATAACAGCTTTATCAGTATTGCAAAATGAGATGGAGAGTCAACAGCTTCCCAAGAGGAAACAGAACTGAGATCTGCAAACGGTTTCACGTGACTCTGGAAGTTCTCGTGCCAAACAATGTTGTAGATCCCCACCACCACCCTGACACACACACACACACACACACACACACACTGTGTAATAGGAGCCATTAGCATCCAGGGATCCAGTGTTTGTGAACCAAGAGATCATTGTCTCACTCTAGTCTAACTGTGGTCCTGGGGCCAGCCAGGGACACTGGGATTAAAGACAATGCTCCATGACTGAAGATGTCTGTGATGTTCACAGTGGCGTGTTAAAATAAAAACAATTCTTGCCATGAAGTCAGGCAGTCCCGCCTTTGCTATTTACCTCTGCAGAAAAGAACATTTATTTTTTCTGGTAGGAACCGAGGAAACAGGGTTTGTGAAGGGTTTTTCTGTACATGGGACAGACAAGATGCTCTGAGAATAAACAGAAAGGGATGTCTCTTCCCTCTGCCTTGCAAGTTCTTGCCTGACCCTCGGTGGAGGTTTCAGTGAGGTCTGCCTCCTTAGTCCTACTTCTGTGGAGAAGGTGGCTTCAGGCCACCCACACCCAGAGGTCCAAGCTCTGTAGGATTCGTCATCTTATACAATACGTTGGCACCTTTAGATTAACCATGCCAGGGCTCCTTAGCTGGACATGGTAGTTCTTTAATCTACAACTTGGGAGGCAGAGGCAAGGGAATCATTGAAAATTCAAAGCTAATCTGGTCTGCATATCAAGTTCCAGGCTATCCAAGGCTACATAGCAAGACCCTGTTTTGAAAACATAAGGAACAAAAAAAAAAAAAAAACCCAACAAGCCAAAGCAAGGCCACCCACTCTTTACCAGACACTAGAAATATAAAATAGAGTTTTTCCTTTTCCTTTTTGGGGATTGTATGTTTTAGAGATAAGGTTTTGCTCTGTAGCCCAAACTGGTAAGCTTGCATTGATTCTCTTCCCCTCCTGAGTGTTGGTATTACAGGTGTGTGTTCCTATGCCTGGCTTACATTATAAAAAGTTAAAGATGTGGTTTGTGATCTTTAAGGGGAGAGAGGCCTTATGTGGGATGGAGGAAAAAAGTGTTGAGGATTTAGGTAGGACTTTTCAGCCTCAGGGAGAGAAGGCTAAGGTTTGCCCAGACTACTGAGAAATGGACCCGTAGTCCTTAAATAGAATCACATTGCTTGGTGGGAGCCTGGGGACCCTACTCTCTGAGGATCTTTGTTGAGGTGGGAAGTGAGGCCTACAGAGACGCACAGTCCTTCTGGTGCTTATAAGAGAATGAAGCCTGTCACTGGGAAAGCTGAGTCTAGGGACAGCTGAAAGCTTGCTCCCAGGCAGCCATGGCCACTCCCCTTTGGTTGAGGAGACAATTAAATGAGCGTTAGACCATGGTATGTTCCGTGAGAATGGAGGTTGGAGTCCCTGGCCATGCCTTAAAAGCAAGATTGTCTTCAGGTGACCAGAACTGTGTGACTGTACTTTTAGCTCACTCCAACATTACAGAACACGGCCCTAGAGCCAGCTGCTTACACTCCCCTTTAATGCTGGAAAGAGAACAGCTATCCATTTCTGGGGTGTCTGGCAGGCAGGTTTATGCAGAGAGAAGGCTGACTGGCCGAATGTCACAGAGGGGAAGGGGCTGGGACCAGCGAGGGCCTGGGGGGCTCTGGGTTGTGATTGGAGAGGCTGTTGGCTAACCCAACTCCACACAGCTGAGTACAGATTAAACAAACACACAGAAAATGAAATCTGACCTTGAAGAGGAGGTGAGAGGAAGTCTGCCCCTCCCACAGCAAACCAGGAGGGCAGTTCAGAGCGGCTTCATCAGGGATGTCCCCACAATCTTCAGAGTCCTTCCAAGACAGCTTGAAGGCAGGAATTGTATATTTGTGGTTTGACTCTCTGGAAAACGTGAGGAAAGTGGTAGGTCTAAAAAAGAAAACAGACAAAACCTTACATAAATCCTCTCATATGGTGCTTTTAGGGGGTTCAGGGCCTCAAGTTAATTATTGCTGTCTTAGGAAGGTAAGTCTGACCTCTTCTCTTTCTTCTTCCTCTGAAAACCTCTTGTGGATACTAGTATAGCCACAGATTTCCGAAATTATCACCTTTAACCCTCCCATTTTCTTAATTTTTTTTTTTTTTTTTTTTAGGCCTAAAGATCAAACTATTTTAGACAAACAGAATCGTCTGCTTCCATGGCTTAGTTACAGCATGATGTTTTCAAAGCCCATCCATGTTGTCAACCTGCAAGAATTTACTTCATGTCTTTTGAATAGTCCCCCATGGAATAGATGTGTCTGATTTTAGTCATTCATTTGAGATGGACAAATGAACAGACATTGGAAAGGCTCTACTTTGAGGCCTTTATGAGTGAATAATGGTGCTTTGAACACTGGTGCACAGTTCTTTTTTCCTGTGGAGTGAGACTCTCATGTCTTGGGTATAAGCCACGTGATAAGTTGTTTTGGCCTTTGGAAAACTGCCTGGTTGTTTCAGAGAAGCTGCACCGTTTTATATGCCTGCCAGCAGGTTTATGTCAGCTCTATTTTTTTTTTTTTTTTTTTACACACAACATCAACACCTCCTCCTCCTCTTCTTCTTCTTTTTAGACACTCTTGCAGAACGAAATACAATTTTGTTGTAGATATAATTTGAATTTTGCATGGTTGCCAGTGATGCTGAAAATATTTGGGTGTGCTTACTGGCCGTGTGTTCGTCCTCTGGAGAAATGTTCATGTGGTCCGTAACTCATTCCTGAATTGCATCATTTATCTTTTTATTATTGGGTTATAAGAATTCTTTATATGGAAGTCCCACAGGGACATGAATTGCAACATTTTCCCCATTATGTTACTTGTATATTCCAGAACTTTTTTGCTAGTATTCCTTGATACATAAAAATATATTATTATATACATATTACATATAATTATATATACCATATAAAATTATAATATATAAAATGTATGATATAAATATAAGTATATAATGTATGATATATAATATATTATATAATATATAACATCATCATTATTATTTCTTGTTGTTATTTTGTGTTTTTCAGTCAAGGTGTTGCTATGTCACCCTGGCCTCAAACTCAAAATCTTCTTCTTTCAGGTTTCTAAGTACTGGGATTCCAACTTTGGTTGCCACCATAAGCAACTAAAGGTTTAAATGTTTGTGATGGTCAATTTATCTGCATTTCCTTTTGTTGCTGGTGCTTTCAGTGTTTAAACTGTATATGTAGGGGAGGATGACAGTGTCAGGCATAGGTGGGTGAGGAAGTCCTTGGTCCAGTGAAGGCTGGACACCCCAGTGTGGGGGAAATCGTGGGTGGGGAGGTAGGAATAGGAGGGTGGATAGGGGCACATTCTTACAGAAGCAGAAGGAGAGGGGGTGGGATAGGGGGTTCCTGGTTGGGTGGGGGGAAATGGGAAAAGGGGATTACATCCGAAATGTAAATAAAATATCCAATAAAAAGAAAAGAAATGCACCTTACTGACATAAATTGGTATAGTTATGCTCTAACGTATTTTGAGAGAAAAGTTTTAACAGGAAGGGTGATATGTAGGAGGAGCTAAGATGGGAGGAGTAAGGAGAGGAGGAGGAGAAGGAGAGGAGGAGCTAGGTGATGAGAGAGAAAGAGAGAGGGGGCCAGACATGGAGGCAGATGTTCACATGTCTCCGCAAGTCAAAGATAGTTGATATATCTAGGTTGGGTATTAGGTTGCACTTCTGATTGATATTGAGCATTACCAAATTTATAAAGCCATTGGTTAACATTAAAAAAATTGTATAAAAGCAAAAAGGAGAAGGGGGTATGAAATACGGGTTTTCTAGGGAGGGGAAATGGGGAAAGGGGGTGGCATCTGAAATGTAAATAAAATATCCAATAAAAAAACAAAACCAAAAAAAAAAAAAAAAAAAAAAGGAGTGGAGGAGAGGAGAAGCTAGGTGATGAGAGGGAGAAAGAGAGAGAAAGAGAGGGGGGATATCGTGGCAGATGTTCACGTGTCTCCACCAGTCAAAGATAGTTGATATATATATAGGTTGGGTATTGGGTTACACTTCTGATTGAACATTACCAAACTTATAAAGCCTTTGATTAACATTTTTAAAAAGTGTATAAAGGCAAAAAGGAAAAGGGGGCATGAGATAGGGGTCTTCTGGGGGGGTGGGGAGAGGGGATGGCATCTGAAATGTAAATAAAATATCCAATAAAAAAAAAAAAAGAAAAGAATGTGGCTTAGTGATACTGTGATATTTTGGTGAAGAATGTAGCTGCTTTCTGCTCTTGTCCAAAAATCTTCCTAAAGCTAAATTGGAGAATTTAGGGATTAATATCTTTAGCAGAAGATATTTCAGAACAACCTACCATTGACTCTGGTGTGTGGCTATTAGGAGACAGTCTTATGTAGATCTACAGTGAAAAGCAGCAAGCTTGGCAAGGAAAAAATACAAAATGTACAGTTTGAAAAGAAAAGGGGCACCAGGAAGTGTAGACAGATTAAAGAAAGCCTGGTGTTAAGTGGAATAACGGGAGTGGTGACCTCAGGGCAAGAACCCACCCAGCTAAGTTTCCAGCTTGTGAAAAGAAATGAAAGAAAGGCTTAGGGCCAGGCATGATGATACATGTCTTTAATTCTAGTACTGGGAAGGCAGAGGCTGGAGGATCACTGAGTTCAAGGCTAGCCTGGTCTATAGAGTGAGTTTCAGAATAGCCAATCTTAGGCAGTGAATAAAGCCATCAAAACCAGAAAGCTAATGAAAATGCAATTGGGTGAAGGAACCATATCCAGCCCCAAAGCAGTAGAACTTGGCAGCTTTGGCTGTGTGGTTTGGCTTTGGAGTTAAGGATACAAGACAGGGGTTATGGAATCTTCCTCTGTGATTAAGGAAATCTGCTGAGGCCAGGCATGTATCAGGAGTATCCCTGCATAAAGGCCTAGAGAAGTCATTGTGTAAAGTTGTGAAGGGGAAGTCTAGATTGCCTTGGAGACCCCAAAATACTGGAGATGCCAGAGCCATGGGATACCTTCAGATGAAAGCTGCTAACAGGGAGTAGAACCAGCCCACGAGAAAGAAGTATATTGCTGTCAACAAAGATGAAAGGAGTTGGAGATATGAAGAGCATTTTGATATCAGACATGGAAATGCAGAATTTGGAGTTTGTCCTGCCGGTTTTGATCTTGTTTTGGTCCAGTATTTTTTCACTATGATCCCTTTCCTGCCTTTTGAAATAGTAATGTATATTCTGTGTCATTGTATGTTGGAAGTACGTGATCTGGTTTTGAACTTTGACTTTACAACAGATTGCAGTTAAGAGATTGCTGGATACTCAAAAGAGACTTTTGAATTCTACCTTTTAAACAAGGTTCAGACTGATAGACTATAAAGACTTTTGAAGTTGGACTGAATGCATTTCTGCATTATGATATGGCCATAAGCCTATGGAAGCCAAGGAGTGGCTTGAATGAAAATGGCCCCCATAGGCTCATAGGGAGTGGCACCATTAAGAGGTATGGCCTTGTTGGAGTGGGCGTGGCCTTGTTGGAGTGGGTGTGGCCTTGCTGGAGTTGGTGTGGTCTTTTGGGAGAAAGTGTGTCACTGAGGGTGAACTTTGAGGTCTTGGATGCTCAAGCCAGTGTTTCAGTGTCTCTTCCTGCTGCCTGTGGGTCCAGATGCAGAACTCTCAGATCCCTCTCTAGCACTGTGTCTTCCTGCAGGCCACCATGCTTCCCACCATGAGGATAACGGGCTAAATCTCTGAACTGCAAGCCGGCCCCAGTTAAATGTTTTTCTTCCTAAGTGTTGTAATGGTCATGGTGTCTCTTCACAGCAATAGAAAGCCCAAGACACATGAGATTGTGGCTTACCTCTTGCTGGCTGGCTTTCTACTGCCCTCTTGGTTGTCCCACTTTGATGAAGCAAGTGAGCATTTTTGAGGAATTTGACATTTTGGCAGGACACAATGAGAGTTTTTCTCAGACTGTCTTCAGGGATTGAATCCTGCTAACAATCCTTCCTCACTTGAGCCTCAGATGAGACCCTAACCCTGGCCAAAATTTAATTGTATCCTTGTGAGAAGCCTGAGTCACAACTGTGTTGTGCCTAACTTCCTGACCAAGATAGGCTGGGACATGATAAACACATATTGCTTTCAGCCACATATACAACAGTAGGTAGCCAGTTCCTATATTAGTCCACATTGTTTGAGCATGTCCCCGAACAATTTGTGTTCTGAAAGCTATATTGGTCTCCAACATAGTAATGTTCAGATGTTGTGGGGTATTTAAAAGGTAGGGTCTGATGGGGTGGGTATTAGATATTTAAGAGATATTTAAGAGGATGTGCTGGCTAGTTTTTAGATCAGCTTGACACAATCTAGAATCACTTTGGAAAAGGAAATCTCAATTGAGAAAATGCCCCCACCAGATATGGTACATTTTATTGATGAGGGAGGTTCCAGTCCATTGTGGGTGGTTCCATTCCTGAGCTGGTGGTCCTAGGGTACATAAGAAAGAAGACAGAGCAAGTCATGTTGGATAAGCCACTAAGCAGCACTCCTCCATGATCTCTGCATCTGCACCTGCCTCTTGCTTCCTGCCCTGACTTCCCTGGATGATGAATTGCAATGTGTACAGGTAAATAAGTAAAATAAGCCCTTTCCTTCCCAAGTTGTTTCTGGTCATGTTGTTATCACAGCAATAGAAATTCTAAATAAGACAAAGGACTTATGTTGGTTTTTTTTTTTCATTTCCTTCTCTCTCTGCGTCTCTGTCTCTATCTTTGACGCTCTCCCTCCAGAGACTGAGTTGTTATACCATAAATTGGTTCTTCCTCTGAATCTCTTTTGCCTTCCCACCCTCACTTCCTGTAAAGGCGGGGCTGCTGCAGGTCACAGCTGGTAGATCCTGAGAGTGGGGAACAAGGAGAGAAATGTCTAGGGGAATGGTGATGAGAACAGACTCTTGGGGGTGGGGGAGCAGTCTTCCAGTGAGACAGCTTATTTAATTGGAAGAAATAAAAGGTATTTAAACCTTCAGAGGGTGAGTAGGGGCCATTTGGGTGGGGCCCCTATTGACTGAGCCATCATTGACTGGGGCCAGGGCGTGGCTGGTGCCTCTTTTGCACAAGGAATTCCAGGTGCTGCTGGACATGATCTTATAAGGGGAAAAGAGGTTTAACTTGGTTATTGGCTATGTGACCTCCTTTGGTGAGACAAAGGTGTGGGGCTCAGGGCGACATATGCCAGGGCACGAAGGCCTAGGCATCAGTGGCTGGGGGGATCCTACTTCTGTTGATCTCAGGATGAGATTTCTGGGGTTTGGACACCCCTCAATCCCACTCTTGTTTCAAGCCTGCCCCAGCATTCTGGTCACATTGCTCCCTGGTCCCACGTAGCTGCATGTGTCTTTCTTCTTCCTCACCCTCTACCCTCACTTTCATACCCCCCCTTCATGTGTAATCTCAGTATGTCAGAGGGGACCAGATACCACCCATCACCATGCCCTTACTATGAAGAAAATGGACTTCTTTCTTTTACTCAGCCTCCGATGTTTTATTCTAGGCCAGAAAACAGACTAAGGCAGTCTTTCCTAATGCCATATCATTTATCAAAAGGGATGCCCTTTATGGAAAGATGGAGTGTTTCTAGATATTGTGGCTTTAATGGTCGTAAGTTGTTATCTGCAGGAGTATACAAGGAAACCAGTAGAAAATTAACTATTTATTAAAAGATTCATTTATTTTATGTATTTTATCTATGTTTTGTTTGCAGGTACACCTGCACCTCAGAAGAGGGTATCAGATCCCGCAGACAATTGTGAGCTGCAATTTGGGTGCTGGGAATTGAACTCAGGACCTCTCGAAGAGAGGCTAATGTTTTTAACCACTGAGCCATCTCTCCAGCTCCAGTGTTCTTAACTGTTATGGACTGTTGACCTTGGAGGAAGTTTAACCATCTTTGTTCTGTCCAGAACATGTTTATAAAGGGATGGGGAAGGGCCTTATGAAAAGAGCGTACAGGGATCATGTTTAACCA